>NW_025321041.1:0-103115 GCF_019176455.1 Solea senegalensis | reverse complement strand
CAAAATGAGACGAAAAAGTCACACTATAGTATGTCGCCCAAAAATTGACAAAAAAGTCATAGTATAGTATGTTGTCCAAAATGAGACGAAAACGTCACACTATAGTATGTCGCCAAAAAATGGACAAAAAAAGTCATAGTATCATATGTCGTCCAAAAATGCACAATAAAGTCATAGAATAGTATGTAGCCCAAAAATTGACAAAAAAAGTCATAGTATAGTATGTTGTCCAAAATGAGACGAAAAAGTCACACTATAGTATGTTGTCCAAAATGAGACGAAAAAGTCATAGTATAGTATGTTGTCCAAAATGAGACGAGAAAGTCACACTATAGTATGTCGTCCAAAAATGGACCAAAAAAGTCATAGTATCATATGTCATCCAAAAATGCACAATAAAGTCATAGTACAGTATGTCGTCCAAAAATGGTCAAAAAAGTCATAGTAAAGTATGTCGTCCAAAATGAGACGAAAAGTCACACTATAGTATGTCACCCAAAAATGGACAAGTATAGTAAAGTATGTCGTCCAAAAATGGACCAAGAAGTCCCACTATAGTATGTTGTCCAAAATACCAAAAGTCATAGTATAAAAGTGTCGTCAAAATGAGACGGCAAAAGTCATAGTATTAGTATAAGTATTGTCCAAAATGAGACCTAAACGCCACACTATAGTATGTCGCTTCCAAAATGGACAAAAGTCATAGTATCATGTCATCCAAAATGGACCAAAAGTCATAATATCATAAGGTCATCCAAAATGCACAATAAAGTCATAGTACAGGCATGTCAGTCCAAAATGGACGCAAAAGTCATAGTATAGTATAAGTTGTCTCAAAAAATGAATCAAAACGTCACACTATAGCATGTCGCCCAAAATGGACAAAAGTCATAGTATCATGTCATCCAAAAGTGGACCAAAAAGTCAAGTAATATCATATGTCATCCAAACACAATAAAGCTCAGAGTATAAGTCAAAATCAAAATGGACTTAAAAGTCATAGTATAGTATGTTGTCCAAAATGAGACGAAAAAGTCACACTATAGTATGTCGCCCAAAAATGGACAAAAAAGTCATAGTATAGTATGTTGTCCAAAATGAGACGAAAACGTCACACTATAGTATGTCGCCAAAAAATGGACAAAAAAAGTCATAGTATCATATGTCATCCAAAAATGGACCAAAAAAGTCATAATATCATATGTCATCCAAAAATGCACAATAAAGTCATAGTACAGTATGTCGTCCAAAAATGGACAAAAAAAGTCATAGTATAGTATGTTGTCCAAAATGAGACGAAAAAGTCACACTATCGTATGTCGCCCAAAAATGTCACACTATAGTATGTAGCCCAGAAATTGATAAAAAAGTCATAGTAAAGTATGTCGTCCCAAAATAGTCACAGGTTAATGTTGTATGGTATAGTACAGTGGTTAACAACGTGGTGCCCACGGGCGGGCTCACTTCACCTCACTTACTTGTATCCATATGATCACTGGGTAAAATGTCCTTGATATTGTCTATAAAACTGCAATAATTGTCAGGAGTAAGCACCGGAATTAACGTTTATGCAACCAAATGCATAATATTCATCACTTAAATGGTAAGTTGCATAAAATGTTAATATATTCTCTTCCCTTCAGGTAGCTCTCGGTCTCAAAAAGGTTGGTGACCGTACTATACTGTGACTTGTTTGACGACAAAGTATGTTGTTTAAATTTATAAATTTAGTGGATCACTTTTTAGTTATATAATGTGCTTTAATCATTTAAAATTACATGACAAGTTTGAAAAGAAAATAATGAAACCAGAACCAAGTATTCCTTCATATTGGCATTTTTATTATTTCATTATCTTTTATAGTGTCCGACGATTCGATAGAGGAGAGTTTTGACGAGGATGCGTACTACGAGCGCTTGGGGACACGGCCGGCACTGGACGTGGAGTCTCTGGGTGCCTCATACCGGAGGATGGTGGAGCTTTTCTACCTCTGTACAGAGGAAGAGCCCAAGAAGAGGCCTTCAGCCACACAGATCGTCCAGGCCTTGGAGAAAATCCCCTGCGAGGTGATCACGATCAACTGATTCACATTCTCCACCAGGGTTTAAGTGCAGTTGATGCTACATGTAACCTATATTTGTTTGTATGTTGTTTTATCTATTGTAATTCTGTCATGTTGATTACTTTCATGTGTGTCTGACTGTTATTTCCCCCTTTATAAAATCATGGTTCAATATTAAAGCTTTCACTTTTGTTATTTACTTGTGTGAGTTGCCACAGTGTAGTAAGTGTATGTTAAGTACTGTTTAGGCCATGTTTTAATCACTAACATTACCTTAAAAAGCTGCATATTATTTAGAAGTTGTGACACTCGGGAATTAAAAGAAAAAAAAACTGTACAGGAAGAATTTATAAAACACTGCAACATGTTTATTAAAATCTATTTACAAAGCAGAATCCTCCTAAACAATGAGACACTGCCTTTAAACATTCTTACTTCTAAGGTTCCCAGAAAACCCTGAGCTGGTGTCAAAAAAACAACAATAATAATAATCTGAACGTGTGAAAACACTTTTCTGATGCAAAGCACAAAATGAACAGCAGCAGCAAACGATGTGAAAATGTCGAGCTAAATATAAACATCTGAACGTGCTGCTAATTAACACAACATTCACCGAGTATAAATACTGACTGATACTGTGATTAATAATAAACTCTACTCTGGTATAAGTTAAACCTCAGTTACTGCTTTGTTTGCATATGAACACTTTTTGCCTGATGATGAGTAAAGAAAAAAAAAAACCATATATAAACACTCACATCACTCATTTAACCGGCTGAACACTTGAATTCTCACGCGATGAAGTTGTAAACGAGAAACGTCGGCGTGTTGCAGTACTTTGTCGCAAACACTTTGCCGTCGGGCGTCGGGTCAGAGAAGGCGATCTCCTGCTTGGTCAGGTGACATCCGTACGTGAAGGAGCTCCTACACAATAAAAAGGATGACAATTAAGCACCAATTACTGACGTTAGGATTCTATATGTCCAAGTGACGTGTTGCTCCTTTAAATTGTGTGTACAAATAAAAACATGGGGAAAAATGAATAATTTAAATGTCTTAATCTCCTGCACCAAAGTTCATAGTCACAGCACAACAGGAGGTGCTGGTCCACTGTTGCCTCTATCAGTAGATTAGAATGTATTTTTATTGTGAAGTTCTTCGTTTCATTTTACTCATGACACAAAACAAGGATTTTCTCTATGGACTTTGGAGCAGGAGAATAAAAAATGTAGATTAAAAAAATATTGGTTTCCAGCTATAAAAGGCATCTAAACACAAGGTTAATCTGTGAATATATTCCCAACGTGTCAGAGAATTAAGATGGATTTCAGATTGTCTCCACTGTTGCCTCTATCAGTAAGTTTAAATGCAATTTTTTGTAACTTCAGTGTTTGAAAGCCCCTGATAATGTTGTGTTCCTGCATACTAAAAACGAGGACTTTCTCTGTGGAGTCTGGTGCAGGAGAATAAGCGGATTACGAATGTTGGTTTCCAGCTATAAAAGGCGTCTAAACGCAAGTTAAAATCAGTTTTAAGAGCTATGAACTATCTCCTTTCAGACCGGTCTGCATTAGTGTGAAGTTGTAGTGGGACACCGTACCTGACTGTGTCCAGCATGCGGGTTGCGATGCCCCGTCTCCTGGCGAGACTGAAGACCCAGATCCGGCTGATCCCGCACACGGCTGGTTCTGGGACGGTGGAGCAGCACCAGGCTCGGTGTCGCTCCATGAAGTCGTCCTTGGTCATGTCCTTGTGTCCGTCCGGCTGGTCGAGGACTCTGAACGCCTGGAGGAAGAGCAAACCCCCAGTCATTCCACAGTTTAATGGGATAGAACACTTCTCGTCTCCGCCCACCCGGACACTGCTGCTGCATACGAACAAGCGCTCCCTCCAGCACATAAAATAGGAAAAAAATGATTGGAGGGCAGGAAATTCAAGCTGATTTACTCTCTTAACTCAGCTTTTGTTTTTGGTCTTTATTAAAATGATTCTGTGAATTATATAAATACTAGAGCTGCAATGATTAATGGATTATTAATCCATCACTAACTTTATCTTCAACTGTTTCAAACAAGTTTACGCCCATCACCTCTCCTTTTTTTTCTTCCACTGAATCATTCATTCACACATTTAAGACCATAATTACTTCCAGGTTTGGGAAACACTGATTTAACACATTTTGTGGACCAAAAAAACAAAGGAAAAACTGACCAAATAATCAAGATTTATGTCAAAATATTCAATAGATTATGAAAATCTTGATCTGGGATGTGAACGTTGACAAAAAGACAAAGATGAAAGGTTGTAAATGTGTGTGTGGTACCTGACGTATGGGCTCAGCGACCAGACATCCCACCACCATCCTCTCTGTGTTGATGAACAGGTAAGTCTTTGCCTGCAAGGGTCTGCTCAGCGTCACCTGCTGGAAACCAAGCTCACTGTCTGCGACGCGACGCACGTCCTCAGCCTGATCTCACACACGCAGCGAAAAACAAGATTTAAAAGAACTTTCAGGAACGCAGTGTCAATATAATATGGCCAGAGTGTGCGCGCACGCACCTTTTTAACAGCATATTTGGGATCATCCGGCATAACCAGGAGAATTTTTCCATCCCAGAACTCGGACACCACACGTTCCTTCTTCCAGCCCTGGAAACAACAGAGAAAATCTGGTAATTAATTTTCTTAAATGTGAACTTTCTCTGGTTTCTTTGCTCCATAAAACAAAGAAACCTTAAATTTGGTAAAAACTTTTGGTAAAAACACCGACTTTCTTTAAACCAGACAACTAATCGTGAAAATAATCCACCGATTATTCAATATTCAATAATAATTTTTGGATTTGAGTGGTTTTCAAGATATTTTCAGCTTCTTAAATGTGAATATTTTCAGTTTTTTTTGCTCCATAAAACAAAGAAATTGTGAAATTTATAGATTTGAGAGACACTGATTCTGACATTTTATGAACCAAACGATGACTTGATTAATCTAGAGAATAATCCACAGGTTCGTCAATAATAAAAAGTAACAGTTAGCTGCAATAGCTGAAAACATGCTTCTTTCATTGGTCGACACGGAATAATAAAACAAACTTGACATAAAGAAGAAAAGAAATGAGATAAAAAGTAAAAATTATTAAAAAATTATAAACAATTTGTACTAAATTACATTGGTTTTTGTTGTGTCACTGTATTTAAATTTCTAGTTAGTTCAAAAATCAACTAAAGATCTTCTAATCTTAAACTGAGAGAGACGGACGTGAGGCAGAGAAGACAAACAAATGTTTTATTTTTACCACAAACTTGATGGAGTCGATGAAGCGCTGGTGGAACTGCGTGTGCTGGAAATTGTCCTCAGGATTTTCGGCGCTGTAGATCATCCCACACGAGCCGCATGTCGTCACACCGAAACGTTTCTGACCGGCATCCTGATTTAACAAAACAACAACAACAACAACAAAAAACAAAATACAAACATTTGAGACAAATAAAAAAAAAACATGATGAATCTGCTTCCACGTTTGTGTTCTTCACTTAAAACTGTTTCCAGGTCAAACATGACAGTAGAACTTACAATGATGAGCTGGTCGTCGTCCTGCTTCTCTCGCTTCTTACGAGCGCTGCGTTGTTTGGCTGAAGACGGCGTCTGCAGTGACGCGATGGGGCCAGAGGGGGTGCTGCAGGACACGGGAGGCTGCACAGCTGCTTTCTTTAACCTGTGGAGCAAAGTCTTTGTCAGTGTTTTTACTTTTTTCTTTTCTATATTATTTTTTCCACCCAATGTCCTTAATCTTTTACGTGCATTGTTATATAATGTTGTGGATTTATTATGTTAATTAGAGAAGCCTTTAACGAGGATGGTTTTGTTTTGTTTTTTTACACATAAACACATGAAAAAACAAACAAACACCAGTGGACGCGATGCAAATTGTAAAGGTTTCTATAAAAAGATGCCTGGAATGTTGGTTTCTATAAATATGAATAAGAAATTAACTCAGAATTTTCTGTTTTTGTTTAGTTAACATTCATTATTCTATTGTGATGCTGCAAATATGTAATATTTCTTGACACTACCCATTAATCTTGCCTTTCGTGCAGCAGAATATACTTCCCAGGGAGATAAAGTAAAGGACTTCATGTGTTTTGTCGACAGATTTCTCTTTAGAAAAGTGATTTTCACATACAGCAAGATTCAAAATGACAAAATTAGATGAAAAAATGTATAAAATAAACTCTTGATGATGAAACCTTCTGGAGGCGGAGCAAAAGATGGGATACACTGCTGCAGGTTCTGTAGATTAAAAAAAATAAAAAGGTTTTAAATGTCTCTTTTTGTCTCAATAATATGAGTATGATATTGTTTTGGAAGCGTGTGGTTACTTTTGGGTGGGCTGAAGGTGGCGCTGTTGGGACTGATGTCACTCAGGTCAAAGACGTCTGTCAGAGAAGCGTCCTGAAAAACAGCAGCAGAAAATAAGTGTTTTATGTTCAGTTAAAACAGACTAAATGGTGCAATTTATATTTGTTATTAAACATTTTGGAATCGCAGCCACACGTCTGGACAAACGACTACTTATAATCTTCAGATTAATCAATTATGAACATGAACATTAATTGTTGCCTGTTAATTAATAAGCTTTGTTTTAAAAGCCCAGGGACAACATACACACAGTTACAGTGATCTAGTGGAGAGGTAATGAAGACATTTAAAAAAACAAAAACAACACACAGGAATCTTCCAACAGACACAAAATAGAAATTAAAATACCAGGTACAGTTTTATGAGGATTAAATAAATTCAATCCTGTATGCAGGACAATGTTTGTGAAAAAGGTAAACAAAGTGACAAACTTCACCTGTGAGTCGGTGAACGAGGCTGTAGATGATCGACTTGGTGTCGGAGTCCTCGTCAACACAATCGTCAGCTCCTTGTTAATCCCATATTTCTCCCTCAGAGCTTTATGTGAGCTGACACAACAAGATCAGAAGATGATTCGTGACTTTCTGGGAAGTTTTGTTTCTGTTTTAAATGAGGTGTTAAGAGTTTGTTGTTGTTGTTTTTTGTGTAAGTACCTTAAAGGCTGTGGAGTTCCAGGCTCTTCGATCCAGTCGGACAGATCAAACCTGGGCCTCTGTTTGGTGCCGAGACGCTTCTCTTCTGGTTTGAGCGGCTGAACGACAGTCTGCAGGAAACAACGACATCAAATTTTACACTTAATTTAGTGTTAAACATCATTTATATCAATTCATTTGCTGATTATCTGACTGGAAATATTCAAATTTGGAGTGTTCATGACTTAAAACACAATAATGTGATTTAAAAAAAACATGATTTTCAATAAGGATGTGACCCAAAGTGCCACTTTCGTCTGCAGGTCAAAGCATAATCTAGGAATAGAGTAAACTCACTTTTTCAGGTGTTTTCTGTTGGTTCATCACCTGCTGCTGCTGCTGCTGCGTCGTTGTCGTTGTCGTCTCGCTCTTCTTCTGAACCGGTGCTGCTCGACTCTTCTGTTGCACTGAGACCGGTTTAGTCGAGGACTTTGGTGCAGACTTCTTGTACATGGACTTGGGTTTCTTCCCTGTACCGAAGAACGCAGCCCCGACGAAGATCTTGGGTTTGGGTTTCAGGCTGCTGAAAGTGATGGTGATGGCTTTCTTAGACTCTGACACAGGTTTGGTGACAGTGGTGGGAGGAGCAGCAGCAGCAGCAGCAGCAGCAGCAGCAGCAGCAGCAGCAGCAGCAGATGTTGTTGTTGTTGTTGTTGTTGTTGCTGCTGTTGGTTTGGCCGTGACACTGTGGAGTGAAATAATGCGACAGACGACAGATTGTGACAAAAAGGTAACAAAAATGATCTCCAAAAAAAGTATAGTCAGAAATCTTCTGACTTGACAAACCTTAAGTTGAGTTTCGAAAGTGTGATCTTCTTCGTAGATGTCGCGTAGCTTTTGATTCCCGCCTCCGCCGCGGTTCTCGATCCTGCAGAGACTTTCCTCGGCTTGTTGCCTCCTTTGACGTTCTTCTTATTCTTCCTTTGCTGTTTTATTGGCTGAGAGGGAGGTGACGGGAGAGCGGGCGGAGGAGGAGCAGCAGGAGGCAGAGACTCCTTAATCGCTTTCCTCTCCAGTGGAGTGAGGTAGACGGGCTTCTGTTTGCCGTAGAACGAGCTTGTAACCATGGTCTGTTTCAAGAAGGGTTTGCGGGGCGATTTGGCTGGAGAACCTCGAAAAAGAAGCAAATAAATACATATCACGATAGTGATTTGAAAATAAATCCTTAACAAATGAAAAATCCTTCAAAGTCAACACCATACCTGCTGGTCTAAGTGGGGATTTCTGTGGTGAAGGACAGTTCTTCTTGTTCAGACGTCCAGTTAGCTTCTTACTCATGGGAGACTGCGGCGGCTTCCTCGGGGAGCTTCTCTTCACGGGGGACATCTCTCTCACCCCCTTCTTGGACGGGTGACTGCCACAAAATACAGCACAGCCGCCATTTTATGTTGTTCTACATCTAAGAATTTATTTAGGTTAGGTGTTGAAAACTGTGACGACAGAGACCTGGTAGATCTCTTCACCGGCTGTTTTCATAAAAACATGTTGGGTAAAGTTTAAATCAGGCAGTTTTCCACCGATGTAGAAGGAGAGAAAGTTTGACAGAAAGGTCAAGATATCGGGATTACAGCAGGTAAGGAATAATGTCCACACTCGCTCTTCTATACTCATGAAAAGCACTTTAGGAGCATTGTAAGAGTCAGATATACTCAAGTCTGCAATATATTGTTCAATCTGCATTGATTTAAAGTGAGCAGTGAACTCTTGACGGCGTGAAACTGGCACTTAAGTTGTTTTTCCTGCCGCCATGGCGGTGTAAACTGAGTTGTGTGTCGTCAAGAGCTCCGCGATACAGCGTTGTGTTCATAAAACTAATGAAAACACAGCATGGGTGGTGAAAAAAACAAAATACAAACAGATTTGTCATCTCTACAATACTTAATGAACATATATGAAGAGGTCAGAAAAAAATAGAGTTAGAAAATGTAACACCATTGATATTGTATGTATTTTGTTTTACATCTGAATAAGAAGAAACATTAGTTTGAGGACAAGCGCTAAAGGGATTAATTCCAGAAGTTTACATTATAAATCAGATACTCTAACAATATTCAAACCCAGTGTCCCACCTGTCAGAGTCCAGAGAGGTGAGCTTTCTCTTCCTGGTATTAGGCATCATTTCAACAAACGGCACCTGAACACAGACGACACACTTCATTTAATGATTAGACATTACACGTATGTAGTTCTCTCCATTAATGCAGAAACACAGCACAACTCAATGCAATGCTGGTTTAAGGAAACTCATGTAATCATAAATTAACATTACTATACTAAATCATCAAGTTTGTTGATATGATCACTGCCTTTACGAAAAAGACAGCAAAATAGTAGTAGAAATAAATTACTTTCTATCGTGAAAAGTGAGATGTAATATTTAGCTCATAATTACAGCAGCCGAAAAGCAGCGACATAAACCTTGCGTTTGGACATCATGAAATCTCACAGACACAAAAATAGTTTATGGGTTATTTCGGGGTTTGTCGGTTAAATTAGCAGACTTTCTGCAGATGTTTCGTGAAAATGTCTACCAGGGAACATACACCCCAAACCTTTATCCTCACGTGACCTCTAACACGTCATTAACATATTACATGACAAGTTATTTGACTTAAAGCACAAGACGACAATTAATTCACGTTTGTTTGAGCAGAAATGTGAACACACTCGACGCGAGCGTTGACTTACACAACTTGAGCGCTTGTTTAACACAAACACGGCGAATAATGGGACAAATGGCGGGATGTTTAGCCAACACACAAGCTACTTCTGTCCTCAATAGAAACTAGCTAGTGTGTCATCAACGACTAACAACCACCTAAACACGACATTAGCTTGTCTATTTACGCGCGTATTTTGATATTCGTCCGTTTTACACCTCGCGTGATCAGACGCTGCTTTATTGAACGCGACTTCAAAGTAAATACGACACTCGCGAAAGAAATAACCAATGTATATTTGGCCGTCTAACGCCGAAAACACGTCCGTGAACCCGGCATCAGTTTACTTACCGAATACGTTTCTGTCGCGAAGCATAAAGCAACAAATGTTGAGATAAATTAAAAGTTGGCGGCGTCTTGGCAGCTTCTGTTGCCCGCGTTCTTCTTCGTGTTTTGAACACCCCGCGCTAGCTGGCCGGAAACGGGAACGAGGCATCAGAGGTCTGACTTTCATGGCCTTCAAAGTAAAAGCTCACAACTGTTTATACTGTGTGCTTCGCAAGGAAAAATGGCAACGTTCAAACTTAATCGAAAAAAAATGAAATAAAATGCAAAATGAATAATTGTACAATGAATGAAAACGTATTATTGCAATTAAATAAATGTTTATGCTGTCTGCTTGGCTAAAGGCCCATTACAAGTTAACACTACGATAAGCAAAGATTAAAAGTCACAAATATGGTACAACTTTTATTTTTTAAGACCGTACAGATCACAAATGTGACTAAAAGAGCACAAATACTACAAGGACAATACATTTACGATAAAGTTAGTGTGTTTAAGCATATTTTGTTTCTTCATATAATCCCAAACTGACTTGTTTATGTCATGCAGGGCTGCATAATATGGAAAGCATGGTACTTTGATTATACAAACCGATACAAACTGTGCTTTTATTTTGACGGCCTATTTTAAATACTTCCAGGGTTAACTTTTTACATGGGAAAAGTGACAGATAACAACGAACCATCGCCTCAGAACTGGTCGAAATTTGCTCGTTTCTGGTGCTCGGCGTGTTTAATTCGATACTTTTAGACACTGATTCATCTCTAAGCGGCGACTTTTAATCCACGTAAAATGGTGTTTTACTTCACGAGTGCCGGTGAGTGCAGCCAGAGTTAGCAGTGGTGTTAGCATGTAGCCTGGTTAGCCTGACTCCCCTCAAAGCTGTGGGTTATAAGTTTATTTAATGTTAAATGTGACTTTTTAATGTTGAATTAAACGAGTTGTGTGCTTATTCATGTAAAATCACAGTATTTCTTTCTTCTGTCAGTGGTGGAGACTCCGTACACAATCTACATGGGAAAGGACAAATATGAAAGTAAGACTGTTAGCATTATAACACATTCACTGATCATGCTCTGTGATTTTATTATTATATTCAGTTTAGTTTATGTGATAATTTAAACTTAAAACTTGATTTTAAATCAGCGTCTATTGTGAGCTGCACGGTCTAACAGATGATGAACGCCTGTTGTTATTTGTCAACAGATGAAGATCTAATAAAGTATGGTTGGCCCGAAGATATTTGGTAAGGTTTTACACAATTTTATTAATAATTAAAAGTGACTCAAGTTCACAACAAAGTCTCTCATGTATGAGTAAATGTCTGCTTAAAGGTCCCAAACATTGTTTACGCATACAAAAATGTCAGGAATTAAAGGTTTGTTATAAAATAAAATGCTAAAATCAGAAGATAAAAAAGTGTTTACTCTATTTACTTACATATGTCCCACTTAATTAAAACTTGTTGTTGTTACCCTCTGTTCATGGAACTCATTTTTTCATTAGTTTTTGTTTGTACTCAAATTGATCAGAATATCTAAAACTTATAATTATTAATAACTGTATACATGTTTACTGTCTATCTTCTAATCAACAGATTAATTATGAAAATAATCGTCAATTGCAGCCCTACTTTGTGCTGATCTAATTTCTATATTTGTATTATGATAATACAGTACATCATCAAGTATTGGCACACTTACTTGTACTATTTTTACATCACATCTTTGTCACATTAACTAAATAAATGACACTTTTCCTTATTTTATTTTCTTCTCAACCGGCAGGTTTCATGTGGACAAACTGTCCTCGGCTCACGTTTACTTGAGATTACCAAAGGTGAGGGGTCAACACTGTGAAGAACAGCGAATCTGAAATATGACAACTTGTAAAGTATTGATTCCTGACAACACCTGTGTGATTTCTAGGGTCATACCATAGAGGCTATTCCTCCAGAAGTGCTGATAGACTGTGCACAGCTGGTGAAGAACAACAGCATCCAAGGTAAAACAACCTGCCTCCTCACATCAACATACACTTAACAGCTACAAAACATGAGTGTAAAACATGCTCTGGATTAAGCGTTTGGGATTAATTTGTTAAAAAGTGATTTTGTTGTCAGGCTGTAAGATGAACAACATCAATGTGGTTTACACACCGTGGGCCAACCTGAAGAAAACCGGAGACATGGACGTAGGACAGATCGGATTCCATCGACAGAAAGAGGTCAGTGTTCACACAACTGAAATCAAACTAAATAACAGCTTCATGCTTGTGTTTTTTGACGGACAATTTAATCAGGAATATAAGAATATATAAAATATTTTATATTCTTTTTATAGAAAAGGGGAAAGCCAAACATTCTTAAATTATTCTAACTTTGAGCACGAATATCTGCCAAACTGTCTCAAACTGTCTAGTAAATATAGCCATTTTAGGGCCATTACTCTTGAATAGAGAAGTCAGACTCTTTAAATCAGAAAGAGAGAAACATCACAAAGCAGCATTTATTCAAGTCCAAACATGTCCAAATTGAAAAATCCAAATGTCTAAAAGGCAACAATAAACAATAGTTAAACTTTTAAATACATGTTTCTTTTTCATGGCAGCTTCACAAGATAACTTATCTTAGTGTAATTATCTTATCAATGCTTGAATCAGATTTTCTAATGTCATGTGCCTGTGTTTTCTCTTCAGGTGAAGCTTGTGGCCGTGGAGAAGAAGGTCAACGAGATCGTGAACCGCTTGGAGAAAACAAAAGAGGAACGCTTCCCCGACCTGGCGGCAGAGAAGGAGTCAAGAGACCGAGAGGAGAGGAACGAAAAGAAAGCACAACTCCAAGAACAGAAGAAGAGAGAGAAAGAGGAGCAGAAGAGGAAAAAGGAGACAGAGGACCTCAGGTACACAATCAGACAAAGGCTTACGTGCAATATATGGTCATCAAAAGGTCCTTTAAATTTACTCCATTTAAGGCAAATTAAGTACAATTTAATATAATTTGAGCATAATCTGAATCTTCTTTTAAATCTTTGACTTGTTTTCCTTGTCTAGGAATTATACATCACTGATGCAGAGTGAGAACATGCAGACAAATGAGGTGAGGATGTCAATCAGCTATCTACCAACCAACCAAGAGAGATCACATTACGTCTTCTCCCATGTCTTTGTTTATCAAATAGCATTGTGTGCATGGACACATGTAGAAATCTGATGAATTATTTGAGTTAGAGCGCTAAAACCTTGAAATTTTAATCATTTGATGTGTAGTTGTGCTCCAATAAGGTGGTATAAAACATAAGAATCCATAGCAGTGTTGTTACTAGGGCTGCAACTAACCATTATTTGAATCACTGATTTATCTGTCCATTATTGTCTCAATTACTTGTAAGATAAGAGTACAATGATTTTGTTGTTATATGAAGCTGAAAAATCTGACAAAAACAGTTATTTTTTGTTCTAAGAGCTTATCAGGTGTAGACCACACACCTTTTAAAATTCACGTAAAAGTAGAAAATACACATTACAGGCAGAAAATGTGGATGGGGATGCTGAATACTTGTGATTGCATTTAATGTGTATGCAATCTGCCTTCCACAGATTGGTGCCGTGATACATGAAAAATATTTCAAAATTAATAAATACTAGACGTGTATATACAATTTTCTGTATTTAAGACCAACTTTCGTGAGTTTTAGTGTAGTTTTATGCCCTAAAAATTTAATTATTTGGGGAGACAACAAAGAAGTAGGTAAAATATCTGCGATGTTTAAGAAAAGCGCTGTTGACTCTGTCCATACATTTAACAAAAAGTGAGAGGCTTTGAGAGGCAACTACGAGGTAACGCTGTTAGATTAGTAAAATCTTTCAGGGTTTGATGTTGATTTGTCATTTGCAGGACGGCTACGACTCGGATGACTTCATGTAGGACATGAATACGAGGCAGCAGCGAACAGACCGATGACTCCTCTTCACCACCGCTCAGATCTGCTGTCAGGATTCTGTTTGGCTGCTTTTGCTTGCTGTAACCCTACACTGACATTTTAGAAGGGGAAGGGGGAATTAAGAAAAAAAAAAAGAAGAAGAAGAAATAAAAGAAATGGATACCTTGAACTTTTGGTCACGTTGGAGCAGAGGGAGCGAGCCGGTTAGCTTTGCGACGTATGCCACCTGGCTGGTTCAGACTCTTCAACACAGGATAACACTGTGGACGAGGGAAAAGCAGGAAACAGGAGGGTCATTTTGGGGGTAAAGAATATCTCAAGCAGTCCAACAGTGTGTTTTTGGCTTTTCACTTAATTAAAGTGGTGCCTATGATGACCTGTCTGCTCACTTTATCCATGTGTTTTCACATCATACTCCATTGAGAACAACTGATGTATGAATTAAAGTATTGACTTACTCATTGGTGCTGCTTGTATCAACAATGACAAAGACACTATTATTTTTATAAACCTGTCCCAGCCTCTGTGGTTTTTTTGCAAAACTTTCCCTTTTCCCCCTGTAGGTGGCAACATTAGCACATCTACAGTGTCTTGGTGTATGCAGATGAATCAGTATGATTGCTTTTCCTTCCTTCAAAGCAGCAGAAACATGTATATATTATATGACAGTGACTCTCCCTATGAGGATCTGTGGCTTTTACATGTGGAGAGAATGTAATGAGCGGGGCTGGTATTTTACGTCCATGAGGTTCTTTGCATGTAAACCATTTAATAAAAGTGTTTAACTACAAACATTTAAGGGCAACAATTACCTTTGTACTTCCCACTGTGGTAGTTTAAGCTCCCATGTGCATAGTTTATAGCATAATTGATGCGTTCATGTTCAAAATAATATACATACATAGTATGCATACAATTTAGAGCTTCACTTCTTTCACTATACATTATTTCTTAGAAAAGTACAGTATGTTCACCTAGATCCAAAATAATATGAATCAGAAACTAATCTGCTGCAAAGAAAAGGCTTTTGTCACGATTAACATTATGTGATGTCCATATTAAAATAATTGGAAAATTAAATCGGAATGGGCAAAAAGGATATTGGAGGATGCGGGCATCGATCCCGCTACCTCTCGCATGCTAAGCGAGCGCTCTACCATTTGAGCTAATCCCCCGCTAGTCGCAGAAGAAACTCTATGCTTTATATGGGCATACACCATGTGAGGAGTGAGGACGAGATATAACTGAATGCTTAGGGGTTTTGTAAATGTTTCTTAACTCAGTCTCTCACAAAAAAATCACTGCATTTAATACATATCAGAAATAACATATCTATGGTGCGAACTCCGGGGGAGCCAGGAGGGGTCTCAGCCTGCCATAATGAGACATGAGCTCCCCTGGACACATGATTTGTGAGATTTTGGGAGGGTCTCTAAAATATTGGCACAATTGTTTTTTAATTGATTTGATGCGTGAGTGGAGGTTGGATTCGATATGTGCTGATTTAAGGCAAGTAGACATACAGACTTGTAATAATGGATGTGTTGAGTTGAGTAGGTTTTTTTGTGGTGGAGATGCAACCTAAACTGTGACGTGCCGAGTCGAGGCGAGTAGAGCCGGTGGAAATACACCACAAGCCCTTTGAGGCACGCGCAAGCGTCCGTCCCGCAGAATCATAAAAACATTTACTTATTGTTAATCCCATTTTAATGTATGGGGTTAAATATGAGTTTTTTTCAATTGCATACAGGTGGGCCCAGATGTAAGCCACGCCCATTCCACTCATATCGTCTCTGTGGCGCAATCGGTTAGCGCGTTCGGCTGTTAACCGAAAGGTTGGTGGTTCAAGCCCACCCAGGGACGTTTTGAGTTCAATATTAGCCACATTACAGAAGTCAATTTAATCCAGCACTCTGCTCCGTCCCTGGTATAAACCCATTGTGAAGTATAAACTACTGTGGAAGACTGAACCTAATTCATGTATAAATAAATAAAAGAATAAATAAATGCCTTACATTTATTTCTACATTTCTGTTCACTTACATTTATATATTTATTTACTGCTGTGTCCATATGTTAATGAGGTAGGAGGTCCTAACCTCAGTCAACAGCATGATTGGTTACAGGAGTGTGCTCGATTCGGGTCTACGACTTCTGCCTTACTAACGGCACTGAGTCGTGTACAGGAATGTTGTTGGCTACCAGCCCGCCCAGCACTGTTGCCAACTCCTAAGTAAGGAAAGTCGCTATTGGCTGTCGTAAAAGTCGCTAAATTATGTCATCGCCTAATTTGCAAGCACAGTTTAGGTTACATCTCCACCGCAAAAAAACCCAACTCAACTCAACACATCCATTATTACAAGTCTGTATGTCTACTTGCCTTAAATCAGCACATATCAAATCCAATAATATTGGAGGTTGACATTCCCGGTCGAGGACATTACGCTAACTGGAGCTTCTTTTCAATGTTACGTTACAGGGAGGAAGGCTTGGGATCGGGAATCGTTTGCGTTTGTCTGGGTCTCCGATTTGACCAATCATGCTGTTGACTGAGGTTAGGACCTCCTACCTCATTAACATATGGACACAGAAATAAATAAATAAATGTAAGTGAACAGAAATGTAGAAATAAATTAAAGGCATTTATTTATTCTTTTATTTCTGCATTTATTTATTCATTGATTTATATCTGCATTTATTTATTCATTTATTTATGCCTGTATTTATTTATACACGGTTTCGTCCTCCATACATAGCGGCGGCATCTAAAAAAGTATTGGAGGATGCGGGCATCGATCCCGCTACCTCTCGCATGCTAAGCGAGCGCTCTACCATTTGAGCTAATCCCCCTTGTACAATCTCGTGAGAACTGGCCATTAAGAACCGGCCAGAGAGACAGTTGACTGTGCTCTTTATCTTTTTGTAAGCGCGTTATGAAGGGCAAACAATACAACGCAATTTGGACATACGAATATTAAATGTTGTGACATTTTAGCTATTTTAATGTAAGTTTCTTGGGGGGTATTTTCAAAACATATTACTAGAAATATTGAACTTGTGTTACAGGTTTATAATTATGGAGGACGAAACCTGACTTATGTATAAATAAATACAGACATAAATGTAGAAATAAATACAGAAATAAATGAATGAATAAATAACTGTATGAATAAATAAATAAAAGAATAAATAAATGGAAGGCATTTATTTATAGGTTAGGACCTCCGTCCTCATTAACATATGGACACAGCAATAAATAAATAAATAAATATATGTAAGTGAACAGAAATGTAGAAATAAATGTAAGGCATTTATTTATTCTTTTATTTATTTATTTCTGCATTTATTCATTCATTCATTTATTTCTGCATTTATGCCTGTATTTATTTATATATTGCTGTATTTATTCATGCATTTATTTATTCATTTATTATTTATTTCTGTATTTATTTATTTATTTCTGTATTTATTTATACATAAGTCAAGTTTCGTCCTCCATATATAATTCCGAAATAGCGCTAGATTCTCTGCAACATTCTTATTCATGCAGTGTTTTTTTTAAATGATATGAAATACACTATTTTTATTAGTAGTTTATGTTTCACTTTCATTGTTCATGGACAAGTAGTAATAAGTACTTTTACTGTCAACTTTTCGAGAAATCCAGGGTCAAAGTATACTTTTCACAATAAATATTATTTATTTTTTATCGTCTATTTTAGAAGTAAAAGCCATACAGTATGTTTTACTTAATTTTTTATATATAATTGTTTTGATGTATAATTTAAAAAAAGATCTTTCCATCACGTTACGTTAGCTTTCGATAGGACTTCATTTTAAAAACTACAAATATGAGCGCTTGGTCTGGTCTGGACCGAGTAGAATTGACGTAAAAGAGAGAATATCTGCGCACATTTAGGAGCGGTTGATTTGACCACGGTAAAACATATATACCTTAGCCTTAAACCGGCCCTTATCGGGCATTGTCCCGGTTCTCCCGTGTGTCACTCCGGGTGCACCAGAAAAATAAAACAAACTCTTTGTCGATTTACAGCTAACGATATAACATAATTAGCTACCTAGCTCGGTGAGCGAGGAACATCCGGGTTCTTCAGCACTCCACTCAGCTACAGGACCGCAAGTCGGGATGCACCTGATCAACAGGCTCAAAGCAAAATGTACTTACCGGTAAAAAACTAAAACAAAAAAACAAGGTGCTTCAGTCAGAAATAACTTAAACTTACAGATTTAGCACGCCAACTTTCATGGGACGCCCATCTAGCTCTCAATCAAACAGGACTTCATTACGAAACCCAACGGACAAGTCGCCCCCTTCTGTCCATTAATGGCACAAGTTTCAAGCACTTCCGCTTCATTTAATCTGGATGTGTGGATAACATTAATAATCAAGAAAAAATTTAATAATGCAAAATGTGTCCTCCTTCGAGCCGGATTTGAACCAGCGACCTAAGGATTTCTTACAGTGTACTGCCTACAGTCCTCCGCTCTACCAACTGAGCTATCGAAGGGGATATCATGCCACACTGTTACAACTGTATATTATCTTGGACTGTACAGGAATAGTATATTGTTTCCATTATCTTTCTATCACCCTGTGGTGAATACAAGTAATTGTTCAAATATAAACTGAATATAGACTGCCTATAAATGGTATACAGATACACATGGATATTACATCACTTCTTTGAATGTCATCAGAAACTTGGCCAGCTATAAATGTATATTTACTCTATTATGATATTTACTCTCTCTATATATAAATGTAGTCAATTGTTTTATATTGATGACTACATGTATTTCTATCTTGCGCGTTCAGTCCAGCAGAGGTCGCTGCTCGCTATATTTTCAACGAACTGGAGCGTTGACGCAGTACACTCGGTTGTCTCGTCTCTGTTTACCAGTCCAAAGTGCGCAGAAAGGGAGCAAAGGTTCGCCGTGTGGCTGCCGATCATCGCCGCGGATGGTTTTCTACTGAAAGGCGAAGGAACGAACTAAGACCCGGCGCTGAGAGCGCTGTTCACCGATCCGCTGACAGCGGGGGAGATATGGTCGGTCTGAGTGAGGAAACTGTGTCTGAGTACAAAGACCGAGTGAAGCGGTCAGAGGGACAGATCTGCCGCAAGAGGAAGCAGCTCGACACCGCGTTGAAGCCGGAAGTCAGGCGGTAAATATCAGGTCAGTCCCTGCTCTCGGAAGCTCTGAAAAAAGCCCGAACGACTAGCTAACCCGCTGTTTGGTAGAAAAGCTAATCGGGTTAGCCATTGCTACATCCTCTCATAGACGTACACGTAGATGCTGCATTGGCCCATACGTCAAACTGATCGCCATATTGGTCCGGGCAAGAGGGCAGCACTAAGTAAACATACTATACTGATGTTACTGGGATTTACTAGCTTGCTAACAAAAGCTATCAAGGGTAGTGCTGCAACAAGTAATCATAAATTAGGCGATTTCTTCATTCATTTACTATTATTACATGGTAGGGCAGCCCATAGCCAAGAGAAACGGAATAGAATTGGGCTTGTAACTGGAGGGTCACCAAATCCCATGACAGGGCTGGGTGCCCCTGAGAAAGGCATCCAATCCCCATTGCTCCCCCAAGGGGATGGGTCTAATTCTAATAAGTTTTCAGATTTCAGCTTCTTAAACATGAATTTGAGTGAGTTTGTTTTGTAGCTCCTCCGTAACGGCATAATTATTAAATTTCCATGTGTGTATCATGTAAAGAGTTTCCTTTAAGTCTCTTTACTCTCTCCACCAGACAACCAACAGTTGGTGATGAAAGATTTTTCCCCGGAGCAGCAGGAGTGGAGAGTCAGCATGGATCCAGAGCGCTGCCACATTAAAGAGGAACAGGAGGAACTGTGGATCAATCAGAGGGAGGATGATATCATTGCTGTGATAGTAAAGGGTGAAGAGGATGATGAGAAACCTGGGTCCTCGCAGACTCGTCACAGTCGCACCGGTGAGAACAGAGCAGACTGTGGAAGACCAGAATCAGCCAGAAACCTGGGTCTGCGTGGACATCCAGGACCAGGTACTGAGGACAAGAACGAAGAAGAAGAAGAAGAAGACTCTTCTGAGACTGACAACAGTGAAGATGAGTGGAAGACCACCAGTGAACCTCAAACTTTAAAGTCATCCAAAAGTAAAACACCCTCCACTGATACGAGAGGTAACACCAGTGATAAAGTATTTGAATGTTCTGAATGTGGTAAAAGGTTTGTCAGAAAGAGCCACCTGACGACACACAAGAAGATCCACACAGGAGAGAAGCCATTTAGTTGCTCTGAGTGTGGCAAAAGCTTTACTCAAAAGGGCAATCTGAAGTCACATGAAAAACTTCACACAGGAGAGAAACCCTTTAGCTGCTCCGAGTGTGGTAAACGATTTACAGAGAAGAGCAATCTCAAGAAGCACATCAAATCTCACACGGGAGAGAAACCATTCGGTTGCACCGTGTGCGGTAGGCGATTCTTCGAGAACAGCCATCTGAGGTCACACATGAAAATCCACTCGGGAGACAAACCGTTCCGCTGCGCCGGGTGTGGTAAGGGATTCTTCGAAAGGAGCAGCCTAAGGAAGCACGAGAAATGTCACCTGGGAGAAAAACCCTACAATTGCTCCGAGTGTGGTAAAGGATTTTTCGAAAAGAGCAGTTTCAGGAAGCACGAGAAGTTTCATTCGGGAGAGAAACCGTTTACTTGCTTGTTCTGTGGCAAAGGGTTTGCTGAGAAAAGAAACCAGATACTACACATGTCCGTCCACACAGGGGAAAAACTACTGAGTTGCAGAGTTTGCAACCAAAGATTTAGCTGGTATAGTCAGATCAAAAAACATCACTGTGTTGGTTACGCCACAGAGATTAATTAGAGCCAGAGACCAGAAACCAGTCGGTTATTCACAATTTGAAGGATAGTTTTTCCCTCAGGCCATGACAGGGTCATTAACCTTCAGACACCGAACATTTACCATAGAGCTCCGAACGTCACATGACTCAGTTTGTTTACGCCGCCATATCGGCAGGAAAAGCTTCAGCAAAATGGTTTCAAGCTGTCAAGAGTTCACTGCACACTTTAAATCCACGGAGAACCTGACTGAATACAAATTTGTGTTGCCACCAAATTGAAACGGTTCGGTTTGGAACAGTGAACAATGAACATCTTTGGCACCCTTCTCTTGAGGTACCAGAGTAAAATGGTATGGTACGGTCAGGGTGGAGTCACAGTCAACTGAATGTGCGACAGAAAAATGTCACTCCCTTGCAGCCAATGCTTCTTCAACGCCCGCAGTCTATTCTTGTACATAGCTTGACGTCTTGTTGAGACAAAAGGCAACAAACTGAGCAGGAAACAAAGAGCTGCTGGATGTCCTCCATTGTTGTCTGTTGTGTTGCGTTCAATGTCGTCGCACTGGTACGACGTAATGCCATCTAGCGCAGCCCAAACCCCGCCTACCGAGTAAAGGTACTGTTCCCAGTTGAAATGTAAGCCTGACCCAAGGCTTTGTCATTCCAAACCGTACCGTACTGTACTGTACTGTACTGTACTGCACCAGACCAGACCATGACAGAAACACAGCATAGCTGATCCTTACAAATACCCCAGTGGAAAGAGTCAGAGTGGACATTCTTCCAGACCTGCAGGATTTTGATATATTCAACTTTTCGATGAATACTCCATCATCCTACTCCAGAGAACATTTACACATCGCAATAAATGCTTGTGAAATAAGACATTTAAGTTATTTAGTGATGGATTGCCTGTGGACTCTTATTGCTCCATTTTATATGCCAGCCTGTAATGGACTGTTTCGGCACCCTGGCACAACACAGCTACCCACCGTCTTCACTTTTTGCCTGATATATTACCTGGTAAACATATATATTCTGACGATTGTATAAATCTATGGATTTGTAGAGCGCCACTTTCTGCCATAATGGCATCATTTTGGTTGCATGTTGGAATTCCGTGACGTCCGCTACCAGAGCTCTATTGTACGTAACTGGTGATGTAAATACTGCATGCTGTGAATAATATAATGTATTACAAATACAATGTGCAAATCCATCCACCCCATGTACACGTATTTATACAGTATTACATTGCACTACTGTACTATTTTGTACCATTCTTAAACTTAGTAGTACTTAAAGTTTTTTTAGGGCTCCTAATTGGGTGCCATTTTACACCGACACCATTAATATGCCTTGTACGTGCTCACATTTGGCAAAAAAAAAAAAGTCGGGTTTGAGTCTGACAATCATTCAGTGAGTTTCCATTGGCCTGTTTTTATACGCATGCTTGATTAGTACTTAAAAAAAAATCAGACAATTAAAAAAAACTTGAAAAGTTTTTACACCTGGAAAGGTTAACATATCGGTAAAACGTAAATGTGAATAAGTGCAATGGAAACATTTTCAGAAAATGAAGGATGGCATTTAGAAGTCGATTGGGTTAGCCTATCATATAAGCAGAAAAGAGAAATTGTCTGTTTGAGTCCCCACCAGGTCAAGGGCTGGGGTATCCCTGAGCAAGGTACCCAGTCCCCATTGCTCATTGTCAATTAGACACTCTAAACTGACCCCAGCCACAGCATCCAGTGTACTTCTAATGCTGGTCCCAAGCTTGGATATATTGGATCATCCGCTGTGGTGCCCCCTAGAGAGGGAGAAGCCAAAAGAAAAAATGAAATATATATGTCGTGATTGAAACAGCACTGCATTTGGAAAGTCACAGAAACAGCCGATGAAGGAACTGTGACAGTTCTCAACGTGGTGCGAGAAGCAAATATTACTACAATAAAAGATGGAAGCAGCAATGAAACGCCAACATATTTTAACAGCTTGATGCTCTTTATTTATAACATGAAACTGTGCTTTGTTATCTTTTTCTTTTTTTTGGGCGCGCCACCTCGCACCTACTGCTTATCTCGGTGAACTAACTCCCAACATTTGCATCCACAACTGTGGCCTGGGCGACTTAAATGCCTTTTTTTGAATGGTTTATTTGATAGGACTGATAGAGTTTGCATTGACAGGCTTAAGTGTTTATAGCAGATGCTAATTTGCACCCGTCCCCAGAAGAGCTTCTGTAAAAAGTTTAAAAGGGGGTAATCCACTAAGTACAACCATGTCATAAATACAGATATACAGATTTATAAGAATGTAAGTCGGGCTACTCACTAACGATTGTTTCCCTGATTAATCCAATACTTGTTGGTCCACAAAATGTTGAAAAATATTGATCAATTGGCGATGTTATAACGTTTCAATTATCTCTTTGTTATATAGAGCAAAAGACACCCGAAAATATTTTCATTTAAGAAGCTGGAAAATCGAAAAGCTTGTTTTATTTATTGAAAGAAACGCTCAAAGCAATTAATCGACTATCAAAATAGTTGGCGATTAGTTGAGTATTAATAATCGAGTAATCGTTGCAGCCCTAAACATAAACAAATTAAATTTATGGTACGCAGTGTAAAAGGATATTCATATAATTAGACATGAGGACATTTTTGTTACTGTATTAACCAGGATTTGTTGAACTCTTGAAATGGGTGAACATTCTGTGAAATTTTGTAAGATGATTTAATAAAAACCACACTGATGGAGCCTGAAATCTCCCTGCAGTTAAACAGAGATCTCACTCTGTTTCCATGCACACATAAGCACCGATATCTAATGACAGACATTCCTAGAAAATTTCATAAAAATCAGCTTTTTTACTTAAAATAGTAGCTCAAATTGAAGTGTGGGCAGCACATGTATAAATATTCTCCTCTCAATTTTAGTAATTTATACTAATTTACTAATTTTATATTTTGTTGCCTACTTTTTTTTCTTCCTTGTACAGCCTCTGCATATCTTAATTTAATCTGCTTTAATCTTTAGTGACCTTTGAAATCTTACTTCATGTATTTCTTGTCACTGTGTTTGTTCTGCAACAAAATACCAAAGCAAATTCCTTGTATGTTAATTCCTACTTGGCAATAAAAGAAATTCTGATTCTAGAGCAAATTGTGTGTGTGTGAGTCAAAATGTCTTGACGTGGCTAATTAGATTTGGATGAAAACAGATATTCTATCCATAATGTTTGTCCCTTTTAGCCATAGACTGTGTATAAAAAAAGTGGATGTAGTCATTAAAACACTTATTGACTTTAGACATTTGCAAAGTGTCACAACTTGTCATAACTATTTATGGTAGTTCTGGGGATTTCAATAACAATATATTAGTTATTTGTATAAAATAAATATACTGTATGCTAGGAGAACAGGGTTTCTTCATTTTCAGGAATTTTTGCTCTATATAACAAATAAATCATTAAAACTGAATTATTTTTGGTTTGTGGACAAAAGCAAGATATGGAAAAGAAAATAATTTTAGCATCTCAACGTGTTGATATGACAGTGACTCTTGCTTTTAAACGTGAAATGGGTCAAAAGCTTCTTGGAGGATGCGGGCATCGATCCCGCTACCTCTCGCATGCTAAGCGAGCGCTCTACCATTTGAGCTAATCCCCCGTATTGGACACACATCAGTGACGTCATAAACTGTATTCGTGCGATTGTCAGACTTCAATATCATTCTTTTCTACAATTTAACTCCAGGTACAAGGCAGCGTGAACAACTTTTTTTTGTAAGGCATCGATATTTTTTGTTTCACGTGCTGTCACTCATTTTAATTGTTTTATTCAGCCACTTTATAATTTCAATACAAAACTCCGTTAGCCAGTTTTTTTTAAATACTCGCACTAAGACAATGAACTTAAAATGGGCCAAACGTTCCAATAATAAAAAATAAAATAGCTGGCGATGTCACATAACTCGCAAGTTAGCTAGCTAGCTTCGTGAGGGACCAACATCCGGGTTCTTTTAATGTCACCTCAAATTGGGAATAGTTAGCGACAAACAGAGTCAAATCAAAACAAGATGTACTTACCGGGTGAAAAAATAACAGCCTTAGTGTTTTTGGCATCGATAGTCTTATTTCACATGCCGTCACTAGTTTCTGTTTTTATTTAGTGTTTTTTGTTTAGTTTTTAATTCGGGTATAGTTACTAAGTACAAAACTCCCTGTTAGCCAGTTGTATTTTTGTAAATACACTAAGACACTGCACTTAAAATGGATAGAAATCTACCAGTAACAGAAAATAAAAAGTTTAAACGTTATTAGCGGGCGATATAACACAACTAGCTTGGTGAGGGACCAACATCCGGGTTCTTTTAACGTCACCGCAAATTAGGAATGCTAATTATGGATAGCGACAAACCAGGCTCAAAAGAAAATTTACCGGGACAAAAAAGAACGGCCGACGTGTTTTAGCAAAGCAAATCGCAAACAATAATTTTTGAAATGAACAACGATAGCACAACATTAGCTAAAAATCCCACAGACAGGACTCCAGAGCAAAACAACGTCACCCCTGCTGTTGATTTGAGAGAATAATTTCAGGCAGTGCTGCATTTAATGTAGTAAGGATGACAATGAATTATATCTTAAATAATTAACATTAATCTAAAAAGTGTCCTCCTTCGAGCCGGATTCGAACCAGCGACCTAAGGATTTCTCACAGTATTGCCTACAGTCCTCCGCTCTACCAACTGAGCTATCGAAGGGGATATTAACCACGGCTAACAATTGTCCACTTAAAATGCAAGTCCAACCATATCAACATATATTATAAGTAGAGTGATGCAAGTGACTTTGAATATGACCAAACTCCTTAATAAGCTTTGAGTCATGAAAGAAATGTAGTTAATCGTTATGCAAACACATAACACACAACACAACAATCACCTTGTTGATCACATCACCAGGCCCAACAGTGTTTTGCCATTTCTTGTGATTCATTAAAATTCAAAACCACGTACATAGAGGACACATACAGTGAAGCCAGATTATGAGAACATAATAGTAAAGACCCCAGACAGATGAAATAATTCATATCAAACAGTGACCAGGGTTGAACTCTTTATTATAAATCATTCACATTACAAAGTAAGACAATAATCACTGCCATATCCATCCAGACAGTTTTGCTTTTTCAAGGAGAATAGGTTAACAAATCAGATTGGTCAGATTAGGTATTCTTCTTCTTGTGAGGTGACGTTTTTACGGCGTGCGCAGGGGGAGGAGGATGTTGGCACAGGGTTAATGAATCTATGAGACAAGTGCATTGAACCATGCACTCTGACTCTCACTCACTCACTCACACACACACACAGACAGACAGACAGGACACTGTCAGCCTTTAAGTATGAGAACATAGCTGTTGTGTTGAGCTGCTGATAATAGATGAAAAGACGCAAAATGGGGGGAAAAGAGAAACGGAACAAGCAGCAAAGATGAGATGAAGTGCAAGACATAAAGTCAGTGAGTATATTTTTCTTTCTTCTGTTATTTTCTCACGCTTCCAACTCCAAATCTTCTGCAGGAGTCACTGCACTTCTAACACATCCATATTTAAACTAATCTGACTTTTGAAGTAAGCAGGACAAAGTGTAGAAGATGAACATGGCCCACAACGTTTAACTGTTAAATTATTTTTTTTTGGTTTTCTCCCTGCCCTTCAGCATCCTTTCACACTAACACCTTTTTTTGTATTGTTAAATTAAAAAACGGTTTATAAATCATCTATAAACTTACATCCAACTATAAATTACATAGTCTGTTCAAAGCAACAGTTGAAATTTGCAGTAGAAAACCGAGGAAGAGAGAAAGAGACGACCTCCGCATCCAGAAGTGACAAAGAGGATTGGTAGAAAAGAAAAGAAAAAAAACCAACTATACAACAGCAACTGATTGGTAAAATTTCACCGAAACAAGAGAAATACGAGTCCTTTAGAGTAAGCTTTTGTTTCTCTGACCCCCACAGTGTCCAATCATGGCTTTGGAGAGGATCCGATGCACTTAAAGGCAGCCTTAGGCTGGGTCAGTGTGTGTGTGTGGGTGTGTTATTTCTTGTGTGTATGTAAAATTAGTCAGCTTTGTTATTGTCGTTGTGGTGTCATCATGCTCGCGTTAGCAGCTTCTGAGCCCATGTCTTGATAGATGTCGTCGTGTGCTGGAGCAGGTTCCACGTGGAGTTGGTGAAGGAGACGGCGTGACCCTGCAGGCACGACACGGACACCTCACCACTGCGAGAAAAAACAAAAGACAAATGTGTTTCTCAGGTTCAGAATCAGACGACATTATTGTACGACGGGACAAGTCATCGATTTAATTGATTCATTTGAATTCATGGTGTATTGAGAGATTTGTTTTTAAGAAAGTCAACATCTCTTTAACTTTCACTGCTCCTCCCCTTGGGCTCCCTGGATAAAAGAAGTTTCCTTCGTCAATCTTTTCTTTGAAAGTTTTCTATAAACACAGCATTGTTTCAAAAAATGTTTATACACATAACAACTAGTGCTGGAAGCATATTTAAATTATTCCTAATTACAATAGGCCGCGTTGCAGTTTTGATTAAATTTCGATTAATTGTTCAGCCATAATAAAAACCCTAAAAAAAAAAGCAACCTCTAAACGCTGCAGTGTGGAGCTGTAACTCAGCCACAGAAAGTCACATCAAGGTCACGGGTCATGAAAAAACTCCAAACACAAGAGGAAGAAGATGATGACAACAAGGCAAGAGTAAGAGAGGTGGAGCTTTACTGAAGTTGTAATTTATATTTTTATATTCATTCCAAAAATAGTGTTTGAGGGCTCCCAAAAACACTGGCTCCACGTTGCTAAAAAAAAACTGTACAATTAAAAACGTTTGCAGTTTCTCCCCAATTGTTCTCAACGGTTTCTGTCCACAGTACTTCTACTTACTCGTTCTGGTGTGTAGGGACTGTCTCCTCAGTAGTATGGAACAGGTTTGGCTGGTTACTGCCCACATTGTTTAAAGGCTAATGCAACTACAGGCAGGTGTGTGTTTGGTTGTACTAAAGCTAAAATAGATGCAAATCATCAGAAAAAGAAAGGTGAAAGGTGAATTTGAATATCATCTTCTTTTTTTAAATTGAAAACACAGTGTAAACACTTGTTGTTCATAGGGTTAGTAGTTGCTTCCTCCTGGATGTAACAATAACTTCTGTCATTTTCTGTAACCATAAATAAAGGCTAACAAACTCCTGCATGACAGAGTTTGTTTCATCTTACGCCAACTGTGTTGTGTATTTGTCGGGCTCTGACAAAATTAAAATCCAGGATGTGTGCATGACCCACACTCTACTACACACATATCACCCAACCCTTGGTATATTGATCCTTGGAAAGCAACAGCTACTGTTTTGCAGTTTTAAATAGATAAATAAGGTATTCAAGCTATTTCAATACATAAATAAATATAAGGACAGATAGACAGAACATTGTTGTGAATATGCTCTGTTTTGTAAATTTGTAAATGTAAAATCACAAAGTGAATAAATAATGAACAAACTGTCCTGTTAAAAGAGCATGCTGATTATTGAGTTTAGTAACCCAACGTCATAGGGAATGAAGGACTCTCCTTGAAGGTATATGGCATCAGAAAAAAGAAACATTTACATTTATTATATATAGTATATTTATTTCTCTGTGACAGTAAAACTGAGTATCTTTTGTTTGCTGACAAATATAAATAAAGATATTTGTAGCCGTCTTTTTGTCTTTGACAAACACTGATTTGTCATTTTCACCATTTTCTAAAATTTTTGGACCAAACAACAAATCAAAGTAATTGTTGTTGTGCAGCACAATGTTTTGTCCAAAGTTGCATTACATGAGTGTGTCGACTAGGAAATTTTAATCTTCAACGCCGTATTTGCGACGTTGCAGCAGCTAAATCTTCATCATCAGGCAGGCAAGGTTGGGTAAAAATCTAAAATCTAGGTCGATGTTTTTTTTAAAAAAGCACTGACTTGCAGGAATCCTGTAGGTTGGTCCACGCTCGCTGTAGCAGCTCAGATATGTAGGCCAGTGCTGGCAGGATGTAGTTTTGATGGAGGAGGAGGAGGAGCTCCTTCAGATACGCCAACACCTGAAACACGCTGTCCGGAGTGTTTGTGTACATCTGAGCAAAGAAATGGAAAAGGATATTATTGTCCATGAAGCATTAAACATCAGTGAGTGACATGTTGACATTTGAACTAAGTACTTACCCATTCTATAGCCAGCGGAGTCTTTTCTTTGACCCAGAGAATAAAGTGTGACGTGTTCTCAAAGATGAAAATGGCTGCTGCTTTTGTCTTCTCTAAACTCCGCTCAATTAGCGGCCCCAAGACCCGCACACACTCAGAGTAGTAATATGGAGTGTTTTTCTCCAACCAGCTGCAGGAAAAACAAAACACAAGTTGTCACACAAACTGAAAAAGTGGATCAATTAACTGCTCAAAACTTGAATCGTTGACTTGAAAGGTCAACAGTTGACCTTTCTATGTCAAAATGAGTCAATTATTAACCAAGGGTTAAAAACTAATGAAAGTTTGAGGTCATACCTGAAGCCCCGTTTGGAGTAGACTGTTATTTTGCTCCATGCCTGCTGAGAAACGGCTGTGACCCCTGAACTGTGCAGATATCTGGCTGTGGTGGAATCTAAAACAAGCAACAACGATTAATAAAAAATGACCTTAAAAGAAAACAAATCAAAAAGTCGACAGAAACAGACTCGGAGGGAGGAGGTTCTTCTGTAAGAGACAGACCTGTGAAGGAGCCGTGAGATCTGACGTCGTGTGCGATAAAGCTGACGGCAAACACGCACAGAACCATGAGCACTTTGGACCAGGGGAAGCCCCGGCCGCGCATCCTCACCTGCAGATTCTGGTGACAAGAGCAAAACACATTCTACTTAGGTCGACATGCTGATACCAATGCACTACAACTGGTTTAAAACATGTTTTCTGTTAACCATGAAAAAGGCTTTGAAGCAATTCAAGTTAAGTTGTCATTGGTGTTGAACGTCTTCAATTCGTCTTCGTCTTCGGCATTTTGTTTTTCAATATTTGATCTTTCCAGACTTCATACTTGGCTGGCGACTTACTAAGCCCTATCCCTTTACCTACTAATGTTTTCCAGCACCCTGTACACAGAGAGTTGCTTGCAGAACTGTATGCCACAGTTTTAAGTTCTTAATGACAGTTCTTCCCCCTCTTCTTGTGATAAATATTCTTGCACAGCACCCTCATCAAAACCATGGCATATCAAAGGCAAGTCCTTTGACGCCTCTGAACAAAGGAAGAGGTAGCAGTGAACCTTAATAGATTCTCTCTGCCGTCAAACCAGGACCAGCCCCACTGCTAAACAAACCGCTTACGCATGCCTAAAGACATCCCTGCCAATAAAGTGTTGATAAGCAAGGCAACGTGCCTTGCACAAGATGCAGAGACAGTCTACGCATGGCGTGCTGGGGTGGCAAAGGACGCAGCACACAGGGCAAGGCGGCGTGAAGACGAGACAGACGCCACACGGCAAGCCCGACTAGCAAGGGATGCCGCACGCAGGGCAAGGCGGCGCGAAACAGAGACTGATGACACGCGGCAAACTCGGCTGGCAAAGGATGCCGCACGCAGGGCGGAGCGCCGTGAGTCCGAGACAGATGAGACGCGGAGCGCTCGACTGGCAAATGATGCCGCACGCAAGGCAAGACGCCGCGAGGCCGAGACAGACGACGCAAGACGAGCTCGGCTGGAGAGGGATGCCGCACGCAAGGCGAGGTGCCGCAAAGCCGAGACAGACGACGCAAGGCGAGCTCGATTGGCAAGCGATGCCGCGCGCAAGGCAAGGTGCCGCGCGGCCGAGACAGATGACGCACGGAAAGCTCGGCTGGCGAGCAACACCGCGCGCAATGCGAGGCGCCGTGCAGCTGAAGCAGATGATCTTCGGATGGCAAAGGAAGAAATCCTTCCACAGCGACATGCAGGGGATGTCACGCTTCACCAGGAGACGCGTCGCACACATCTGGAGCACAATCACAACCTGGATCAGTGTGAAGATACAGGATTGTTCCAAAAGGAGCTTAATGGTGGTGATAGGCACAAGCTGAGAAAGACTACCAGAAGCAAATCAATATAACAATGCAATGGCAAGTATTGGTGTAACCCAGGCCTGCTTCCATCATGTCCCCTTCTGTTACACGTCCTCCTTAACAACATCCATGAACCTTCTCTGTGGACTTCCTTTTCCTACCGCCCGGCAGCTCCTTTAAAAGCTGCTGAACATGGTCACATGGTCTCACACACACGCCTCTTTTTTCTCAGATCAGATGATCCTGCGTGTGAACTGGAATACCATCGCACCTACGCTTCTCACACAGGAGGTAAATGCTGTATGGACACTTGACTTACCAAGTGTGAGACAACACCTCGTTCAGCCCGACACACTAGAACATCTTCATTTTGTGCACAAGAAGACCAGAACAATAACACACCGCCATGCAAAAACAACTATTTTGCGCAGCCTACTGCTCATCTTGGTGTTAAAAAAAAAAAAAAAGGTGCAATACATTGTGATGGAAACCTGGTTGCTGTGGCGGACTCACCTGGCACAGGTCGTTGCACTCCTGAAGGTCCCGAGTTTCACTGCCGTCTCTCATCTCCTCATTGGTCACTTTGAATGACTGGATTGTCTCTTCAAGGTTTTTACGCAGCTAAAATAGTTGAAAGGTACAAATGCAGAGGTCAAAGTTGTTTTTTAACTTATCAGAAAGTCAGCTATGACAGGGCTCTAAGCTTTGTGATACCATGTGATGGTGTACTTTGATCTTCATGTGATGTCATCAAAGTGGCTGTGAAGTCAGACTTTTATTTTTGAATCCTTTTATATGATGTTGCCGTTTAAATAAAATGGAGGGATGGATTCTAATTTGTCTCTTGTCCTTTCTCCCACCTTTCCTGTCACCCATTTTTCCTTTCACCCCAACCTGTCTAGGCAGATGGCTGCATATCTTTGATTCTGGTTCTGTCACAAGTTTTTTCTCTCCAGTGATGCTATAGTGCTTGCTCATTGTGTGAATTGTTGGGTTTCCCCTGCTCTCGATGATGTTGTCTATGTACAGAGCCTTGAGATAATGTATGTTGTGAATCGGCGCTATACAAATAAAACTGAATTGAAATTGAATTAGTCCAGAAGCAGCAGAAGTTGTAGAAAAATACAATTGAAACAAAAACAATAGGACTTTCCACTGTGGGCATGTTTGTTTTTGGATGTGCTCTACAAATAAACATTAAATGGACTTTTTTGTTTAACTCTCTCATCCTTCCTTCAAGCGTCACAGTGAGTTAGTGTTGATTCATACACTGATTCTGTATTTTCCTCAGTTTTTTCTGTACAGTTTCAAGGGAAGTGATTTTTTAAACCCTCACATGTAGTGGCGGCAGGAGTCAGACCTACCTTTGGTGGCAGGCTGTTCCAGGACTTTAACAAATGATTCAACAGCAGACTGGAAAAAGAAAACATTTTTTGTCAGCTACAAAAATCTCAGCTACTTCTCTAAATGTCCCTCAAGTGTGTCTTTCTCACCTGGATTGGGGTAAGTGTTTGGTATAGAGCTGCCTCCATACTCCAAGACTCTGTACGTCCACACACAAACACTCTGTCATACTGCTGAGAAGCTGCAAGAAACGACAAAAGAAAAGAGACACAGAATGAATAATTACTTTTGAGAAATTCCAACATCCATCCATGTAAAATGTTTTTTAGGGAGAATAAAGTGAGTAAATATCTTGCGGCTGCAGTAGAATGATGCTGGAGTTGGTGAAGACAGTGAAACAGGTTTCCTATTGATGATTCATTTCATTGCAGAGGAGTAAAATACACGGAAACTAACACAAACGGTGGTACAACCCTCACCTACATCCTGTCGATAAAAGAAGTTAAAAGTTACAGCAACAGTTCAGGATAATATACAGACTATAATAAAAACAATGTAACTGCTCATGCTGCTAAAAAAGGTACAATAAAAAAGAACTTTCTCTTGAGTCATTTGCATATATTTGTTGAGGTTTAGAACTTGGGAAAGTTTAATATACTTAAATTCATCATTTAGATGAATTGAAAGATTGATTGGGACTGAGGTAAAAGTTTCATAATAGTCATCACTGTAACATTGTCAATGAACTCCATTCCATGGTTTTGCAGTTTCCGTTTCTGACTCGCTATGTTTCCAGTGCGTTCATGACGTCACAATTTACCCACAACTACCGGGTGAACCCACTGACTTTGAACACAAAACAGATCTCGAGTCTCACCTCCTTCTTCATGTCGTCTGGACAGTGTGACGTGGCTCTGGACAAGAATGACGGCAGATACGTGTGTAACGTGCTCTCAGGTTTGGCTCCGAAAGCCAGGACTTTGAGTCGAGGATACAGATGTCTCAGCTGTTCCTGCAGACTGAGCAGAGAGTAATGGGTTCATTAAAAAATAATCCTTTTTTTCCCCTTTTCTTTTTTAAAGCGTTCAGGGTGACAGCACATCATTATGCACAGATGACGACACTCTATCAGTAGTTGGTTTTAAAGAGGAACGGGAGGTGGAAACTGTCAAAAATATGTAGCTCCAACATGTTTCTGGTCATTCTGTGATTTTCAGTGCTTGAGTGCATATTTCTATATGTTTAACATCCGGGCAAAATTCCCACTAATCACATTTATACACAAATGTATTCCAGCACTTTGCAATGATGTTATTTGGGAACATATCTTTTATACATACAAAATAACAGTTCATAAGGCTGTCCTATAGTGCAGCTGCTGGAAAGGAGGGACCAATCTAGGTGCGGCTCAATCTGATTCACTGACATCGTGCCAAGAGGCTGGTGACCCAGTGTGTGCGCCAACTCAGGAGCACTACATCTAAACCACAGCTCATCCCCACCAATCACACTTCAACACATGCCAGACTACAGCGGATCTTAGTTCTCCGTATCACGTGCTCTTCTGAGATGCACCAGCGTGAGGGTAGTTACACTTAGCGGAGCCCACAGCTGTGTTTTGTACTTGTTGCTTCAACAATAAAACTATATAGAAGTTTCCTCTCATATCTCAAAATATGAAACACAACAGTTACAAAGATTGTGTAGCAGTGTGTGTACCTTGATGACAGAGCATTCTTGGGCATGAATGCAAAATCCAGTAAAGGAAAGAACTCTTTAGGACCCATGATGCCAAATCCCTTTGTCAGGTTTGCATGAAGTCTAAAGGAAGAAAAAGATTAAAAACAGCAAAAGGTGAATAAATTACTAAGAGAACATTGTATTTTACATTAATAACGTTGACATTTCTTGAACAGACTTACAGAAGAAGTCGATCCAGATAGGCTATGGCATACGCAGACAAGGATTTCACTCCGAGCACAGGAAGCATGATACCCAGCCACACTGAAAACACAAAAATAAAAACATTTAATTCACCTCAAACTGACGGATCATTTATTCAGCTTTCCCTTTTAAAGAAAATAAAAGCCCAGAGCAGAGACATCCAAACAATAAAGGGAAAACAAAACACAAAAGTAATTGTGTGGCGTAAAGTGGAGCAGTGTAACGGAGGTCAAACAAAAGTGACAAATCAATAAATGTCACAAAGAAACTATTCTGTAACTGTAACTATACCAGTCCGAGCAAAAATGATAAAAATATCTCTTCTGAATGTCACCCCACGTGAGAAATTCTTCCATACTTTAGTTTCTTCATCTTTAGGACTTTTAACTAAAGTGCAGAGCTTTTCTGTGTGTTTTCAGCATCGACAAAAGACACGTTTTAACAGCTACAGGATTTTTATATAGTTACAGTGTCTGAGGAGGAGTTATGCCAACTAGGGCTCTGCTGCTTTGAATTATATAATAAGACACAACGAAAATAAACAGTTTTCAGTCTTATACTGTATATATAAACATTTGTTTCACATCCACACGTGTGCTTACAATGCTTAAAATGCACAACATGCAACATTAAAAATTGTCTATAGTCTCTTTAAATTCCCAGCGATGTGATCAATGTGCTCCAGTTTTTACTGATGCATTTTTTTCCTGTTAATAATACGAAAGTGTCTTTTGTAGTCTTCAAACTCCACGTTTCTTTGCCTTAATGGAGGCAAATGATGCTCATCTATTTTGCAGATGAAGGTTGTTGTGTAATCTTCTAAGAACATTCCCCACCCGGTGCCCACACACACCGACACCCACTCTCCCACCACACAGCCTCAAACACACACTGCACCGCACCACACCTCACACGCGCGTGCGTGCACATGCACGCGCCTGCTATCATGTGTTTGGAGATTATCAGTGGATGGGCACTGATTATAACTCTAAACTTTAAAGTTATGAATGACTCAGAGCTCTGATTCAATCTGTAGCGGCACAGAAAGGAATCTTTGTGCAGTCACGGACCTGGAGTTTGACATCCACATTTAACACGATTATAAAATTGTCCAAGTATCACTTCAACAACAAAAGTTTTCCATAAACACGGCATTGTTTCAAGAAATGTATTCGTACACACTAAACCCCCTGAAAACGATTATAAATGCTGTATATATACACACACACACACACATATATGTATAAATATATACACACACATAAATATATATATATATATACACACACACACACACATAAATATATATATATACACACACACACATACATATATAAATGTATGTATATCACAGAAATAAACCGAAATCAAGAGAAGATGACGTGGAGAGGTGGGGCTATTTTTCCAAAGTTGCATTAATTGGTAAATGTAAGGATGTTTTTTCTGAACAAATAGCATTCAATGGCTCCAAAAATGCCAGAAGACAAAAAAAGCAAAGTCGTTTTCGTATGTTAGACAGGCGTTCCTATTTTAATAAAACAGTCATTTCTGTCCAACTGCTTTTTCCCTGTTTATCTCTGAATTGAATTCCCCTGTTGTCGTCTTGTGCCATGAATAAACTTGCCTTTACTTGTTGTGTCATAAAAGTGGGTGAAAGGACAGTCTAGGACAAAGAGTAGTGCGCAAACTTTACAGCTGTGAAAGTGTTTCACTGTCTGTTACCTCTTAGTCCTTGGCTGAGGTCATGAAATCCTGCTTGTCCCAGAGCCCACATGATCGTCAGACACTTTGCCGGACGATTCTGAACCGACCTCAATAACTCCAAATACTGCAGAGGAAGGAAAGAGCGATAAAGGGCATTTCAACATACTACTGCACAATTTTGTCATTGGAGAACAGAAGTGAAACCGGTTGGCTGCTCAGTTTACGGCTTTAAAAAGAGAGAAAATTCATCAATTTGCATTGTTTGTTAGTTTTTTGTCTATATAATTACTCTCACTCACCTCTGGCAGATTTTGAGTGGCTATTCTGGGTTTGTCCTGTAAGAGTGCCTGAATGCAAACTCTGTAGCCATGCAGTGGTTCTCCTGAGGGGGGAGAAAGACACAGAAAAAGCTGTCGGATATTTGATCAAAGGTGGACACGTAAAGGTGGACATTCGTTCCAACTTCTGAACTGTTTCCTCTTCCACATGTTCATATTTCTATTAAATCGGCAGCGAAGGCACTCAGTTGCCAGTTTATTAGGTACAGTAGCCACAAAGTATTTCAGTCTAAAACTACAGAACAAGAACTGAACAATATCTTCCTCTTTCAGCTTCCCTCTCTCTTTCAGGGGCGCCACAGCAAAAGCTGCACAATATAAACTTAATAAACATAAGATTTATAGCAAGGTTAGACTGAATTCATGCCACATACCTGCACCTAATAAACAAGCAAATAAACATAACTAAATATATAACAAAATCTAGGAGGATGAGGCCACTTACACCTCTTTGTGTGAGACGTTGCATTTACCTGACTGTCTGTCCAGCTCCCTGAGCATCGTGTGAACACAGTGGTCGAAGAAATCTGGCAGAATGTCGCTGCAGCGTCCAAGGAGGCCTTTGATCACACCCTTCAGCTCTTTTCCTGTAAGGCAGTATGGGTAATCTGGAGGGGGGGTAAAGTGAAAATGGTGGAAATGAGTTAAGTGCTGACTTTTTATTTGAGCTATGGAAGTAAATATTTTCATATTTGGAGCGTTGGAGTGTGTGTGTTTTGACAGACCGTGGACATGGCTGCTGAGTGTTGGCTCAGTCTCTGGTACGGTCAGCTTGAGGTTGAGGTAACCTGCCAGGTCTTTGACCCAGACCGACGGATTATCAGGGAACAGAGTCTGACTGCGAGCCAACTGCTGCTTCAGGTCCCCAACATCCAGCTAAAAACAGAAACAAGGGCTGTAAACTCGGATAAACAACGCACTCATTATGTGGAGAGAAAGATGTGTTCAGCATGTGATTATTCGCTCTAAAAGACGCCACAGTGCTTCACTGTTTCTGTGCGGCCTTGAAGAACTTTACAGCGATGGCATGTGTGGCTTTTTCACAAAGAAAATAAGAAGATTTGGGGCAAAACAAATCCACACAACTCGTAAGAATGTTAAAACACATTCCTCGACAAATAAGTCGTTTTAAAATGCCCTGATATCCTGGAGCTGAACAGGAATGAACATTACTCACAGCTTTGAAGGCCTCCTCAAGGTTCTTGAAATTCGCAGACGTGACCGTATTGGTGGAGTGTGGTTTCTTGGATGGTTTACTTGACGGCTGCTTCTTGTTTTGGGGCTCGGGCGGCGGAGGAACCTGCTCCTTGTTCTGTTTCTTCCCCATCTTCTCGAAGCCCTCGAACAGAGTCTCTGACATCTTCAGGGGCGCTGAAAGAAACAGGGGCAGCTGCAGTGAGACACGCCTTTCTTGGAATATAACAGACGACTAACTGAAAAAACTTCTTTGATCCTCTTTAAACTCTTTCTTCAATCACCCCAGTGTCTTGAAAATCAAGTTAGTCCAGAAGGAGTGAGGTATTCCCCTCCCTGGCTGCTCTTCACTTACATCCAATGCCTTACTGATCTTGAACACCCTCCCTCGCTTGTGGTTTGCGTAATAGGCGGTTATTATCCCACAATCTTGAAACATCCATTACAATTCACATAGGGGACAGAGTTTTAAGCAACAGCTGTACCGTTCATTTTCCTCTGTGCATAACTTGTTGACACCCTCTTCAAAGCAAAACCACTTCCAGCTAAAACCCCAAATTTAACCTTCTCTGACCAATTCAAACATTGTTTGTTATGTTTTCTACTACTTTTTACATTATAGCTCTTTATACCAACATTAAACCCAGGTTTTAAGCTTGGAAAACTCTGTACTGTATTGTATTTCTAACACTGACGTAGTTTGAAAAGCTGACTGTTATAAAGTAGAGGTCAACTAGCTGATATTTGCCATTTTTTTAAATAATCATGATAATTATTCATTACTCAGCTAATAATAGTAAAATAACTTCAAGTTTCAAAGGAACAGATTGTTAAAAATCTAAGAACACTAGGCTCAAAATCTACTTGCCTTTTAATTAAAAACAAAAAATCAACACTTAAAATAACAGGGACGATGTAAATTACATGTTTATGTCCATATTTCACCACCACCATAATGCACTTGCACTCTTTTTTCAGATTAATTTATTCAAATACATTTACGGTATTGCGGGGGGTGGAGTGGCTCAGTGGTTAAGACCCTACCTTGTGTACCAAAGACATCATGGTCGCAAGTTCGATACCACCCCTGGCTAATTGTACTTGATTCCATTGTAAGTCGCTTTGGATAAAAGCGTCTGCTAAATGACATGTAATGTAATGTAATGTATATAAGTATGGTTTCACACGAGAGTTCAAACTTGAGTGGTTGTTGCTGACAGAGGTCACCAGTTGCTCAATGATCAGTCAGCTGGTCATGCTGCTGCTGCGCAGAATACTAAATTTACATCATCTGTTGCTGTGACTATCAATGCAGTGATGCAAAAGAATGGACAGCTTTGTATCCATCTCCAAGTGGATTCACAGCTAATTCAAACACCATAATCCATCATAAAAGAAATACAGGTCACTTTTTTAATCTCTTTTTGGGGAGTAATCGCATTGAAAATATAATTTTTTGTTACAAAACAGTGAAGAAATGTGATGCCTGCTTTACTACAGACTGTTAGCTCAGCGTCTATGTGTAAATTTTCCTGTCAGCTCTCTGTCTCTTCTTCTGCTGGTGTTAGGAGTCACTCCACTTCCTGCTGTAAGGGACACGCTGTTGCAACGTACTATAGTGTATGTCTCCTCAGATTACGTTGTCACAAAGACCTTCTGCTGACTAAAACCAGAACTGTGTCCAAATTGATCTCTCATCCATGCATTCACTACTCCACCTGTGAAGTAAGGAGATACATATAGTTCGCTCTGAAATGCAGATTTAATTCACAGACAGCTGAAAGAGTAAATATGATCTTTGGTCAGATATTCCAAAAAGATAGTCCAGTGTGTAAATTCAGATGACATTATTTTCATTTGTTGTAAATAATTCTACTTAGCTTTAGGACTGTAACTAATGATAATCCTCATAATCGATTAATCAGTAGATTATTTTCTCAATTAATTGAATAATTGCTTAGATTGAGTGTTTTCCAAACCTGGAAATGATGATCAAAACTCAAATGTCGTATTTTGACCACAAATCAGTTTTAATGATTTCTTTGTTATAAAGACCAAAGAAACCAGAAAATATTCACATTGAAGAAGTTGAAAAGTCAGAAAACTTCACCAGACATGTAAAGACAAACATGGGTATCATCATATCAGTTGACCTCAGACCCAGTCTGTCAAATACACTACACACTGATCAAAGAGAACGCTTTCAAGGTAAAAATCAGACACATTTTGCCAGGGTTTCCTTGCAAATATGGCTCTCACAGAAGTGAGAAACACTGTGACAAATATAGGCTGAGTTACTCTCTCTTTATCAATGCAAATCAAGTGCTTTACATAACACTGTGGCGGTTAGAGGGACATGTATTTGCTCCAAATAAAAACCCTCTGGCAGAACAGGGGTCACTTTCAAACAGACTTTGAACAGACAGGCTGATTCTCTGATAAATCTAATGCATTAACAAACAGCAGTGGCAGAGGCAGATCTAATCTTTTACTGACACATTATTTTTGTAGCAGCCAGTGAGTAGAAGGACACTGTATTTAAGCAAATTCAATGGAAAACCTGGACTTTGGAACATGGTCGTGTACTAACGATAGATAGGGCGTAGAAACGATTCAAATTCAAGCATGAGAGGAAAAATGTTTCCATTTCAGTATTTTCAAATTATCTGTTGTGTTTCATGTCATGGTGAATATTTTTGGGTTTATAGAAACTCTTAAGGAACAAGAACATTCTCACATTTTAAATAAACTACAGAATTAATCAGGACTATAATCAAAGCATGAATCACTTTTAGACTTATTAAAACATGGTGTTTTAAGTCTCAATGTGCAGTAATATTGTGTTTTTCTGCTGAAAATATAAGCCAGCTCCTTTAATACCACTCAGTTGTTGAGGGGAAACGTAGACTTTGTAAGGTAATATTAGCAAATAAAACCTTGTACATCTACTTTGTGCATTCTACATACAACTTTAGTAGTTATAGTGGGCAGACGTATTTGAATACCAGGAATTCAGTTGGGCTAACTACATACACAACTACTAAAAAAAACAGTGTAAACATTTTCTATTTATATGAGATATTTAAATTGCTCAGGTTGCCTTAAAAAGTTCAGGTTTCCCCCTTAATGACAACTGAACAGAAGACAAGAAGGTGATTTGGGTTTAAGTGCAAGTTATTAATCAGTTGATTATTTTCTCGATTAAACAGTCACCATTTTGCTTCATAAAATGACAGAAAATGTTGACAAATATTGATAAATGTTTTTCTTCCCTGGAAATTATGATGTTTCTCAAACAGCTTGTTTTGTCCATAAGCCAAAATTATTAATATTTAATGATTTATTTGTTACATGGAGCAAATAAACCAGACAACATTCACATTTAAGAAGCTGATACATCAAAAACACTTTTAGTTGAGTAATTGTTTCAGTCTGAACTTATTGTGAAATACCATATCTGCATTCATGATTATCCCAATACAGGAGAGCCACCAACTTCAAGTTCATTTTAAATCGCGATACATAATAAGGTCGTTTATCGTCCTAACCCCAGTGACGATAATATGGTGAACGTAGCACTCAGCGGTGACAGCTGTCAGTGTAGGCTAAGCAGTAACGGGCTAATGGTTGATTCTTTTAAAGTTCAGCTAAAGTGAAACAACATCATGTGACCGTTTTAACAAAGTGTGACAACAGCAGAAGAAAGAGGAAATCAGTGATGACGACGCCTCTGTTGACACACACACACACAATTATGAGGAAAAAAAACTGCTAACAAGCTAACCGCACATGCTAGCTGGCTAACAATGCTTTCTCACTCTTTTTCTGCTGTGTGCAAAAAAGGAACACACAACACGGGGAAACCTATTAGCCCACATGTGTATATAATAGCGTGTAAATGAGGAAATATAAAGTATAAGTACGTCAAATGTGTAAATATATTAGAGAAAGCTGCGTAAATGTGAGCTAGCTAGCTTGTCCACTCATAACTGACTCATAAGTGTCTTCTTTCGCGACATTATCTCGGTAAAAAGGGGGAAGTTGGTGTGAAAACATAAAGTTAACAGGAGCTCCGGGTTTCTTTCATTCATTTGAACAGAGACAGAGAGGTGAGCGGCTCATGGAGCAGGAGCAACAGCAGTTGCTGCGGGCCGCGTTCACTTACGTCGGGACGGCAGGTTGGACTCGCCGAGCGCTTTCCTTCCGCCGCTGTTCTTCTCACTCGGGTTCTTTCCGGAGCTGTTGTTCTTCTTTCCCTTCTTCACCACCTCCCATTTACCGGCGGAGCCGTTATTTGAAGCCATGTCTTCGGTCCTGGTTCTGTTATAGTGTCGGGGTCGGGGCGCTGCTGTTGCTGCTGGGTGAAAACGGCCAGGCTTGACGGGACGATGCTCCGGCAAACACCTCGGTTCATTTAAACATAAAAAGCCTGCCACGTCTCTTTGTCGGCGTGACGTCAGAGTGACGTGGAGGACCGTTAACTTCCACATTTGTTTTTAAACGAGCTCTTTTAGATTTACAGTTTAGATTTTCTTTATGAAAATATATCGTAAATGTTAGGTTTACCTTTAGAAAACACATAATTAATTTTTGGACGTTGTTATGTCACATTTGAACTTTAACTGAGCACACAATGCAGTTAAATATGAATTAGTTTTGATTTAATTGATTAAAACGGACTCATCCATGCGGGATTTACATATAAATACCTAAAGATTTTCTTCATGTATGCCAAATTCATGTATGCCAAATTTCTACTTCAACTTAGCTCAACATTTGGTGAAATATGAGTTGACCAGTTAATAGTTTACCTGAAGAAACTCTAGTTGCATTTAAATTGATTTTACAGAAGATAGAAATCAGTTTTGACTGAACTCAATTGAAATTGGAGTTGTCTCATACAGGTTTTGATTTTCACACACAAAAAAAAGGTTTATCCGAAGAAAACCAAGAAACAATAGATTTTTTTGTGTGTGTTTTAAGTCAATTCTTTTCATCTGTGGGCTAAAAACTGTTTTGGGCTAGTTTTGTTCTGTTGCTCGTCCAAATAAAGCAGCAAATAGCACTGATTTAGCCGCTCAATGTTGGATATATTGAACTACGGAACTTCAAAAAAAAGCCTTCCCCAAAAAAATGTCTCTATTGGAGGTTTTTTTTTCCTTCTACGTCCCATCTGGTACTTCGTACCCCAACAATGTTTTCAAATGGGAAGGGATTGCAGTAACTTTTAAACTGTTGCTGTTGTACATATTTTACTTACTATCACCTTTAATGTGAGGCAGAAACCTAACTGCCGACCACAGTGGGCGTTCTACTGAATCAATATTTTGCCAAATATACCTTTGTTTTCCGAGTAGTACACGTGAACCTTTACTGTATTTGTAACTGTTGAATTGTTCTTATAGCTGCAAAACATATGAAGTTCATTTTAAAACAGAGACAGCTATATATTAATGACCATTAGTGTTACATACAAGATTGTAGCCACATATTCTTGTTTTTTTCCCTTACTTTCAGTGCAAGTTAGTGATCAGCGTGGATGATTACAGGGCACCAATAATAGGTATTTTCATCATCATTCCTTCATCTGGACCATCTGCTCTCAAGCTGCCGCTTCAACCGTCAAACAGCTGACAACAACATGAGTCTTCCTTCCTGCTGCTTTTTAGAATCCATATAAATGACAATAGGAGGGTTAAAAAAAAAAGAATAAAAGGCTGTGCTGTTAGCTCTGGGGCAGCAACTAATGATTATTTTCATAATCCATGACTGTCGATTGTTTGGTCAGTGAAATGTTGAAAGATGTTGATCAGTGTTTACCAAACCTTCTCAAATGTCTTGTTTCGTCCACAAAAATATTCAGTTTAAACAACTTTTTTTTTGTTTAGTTATAATGAGCATAAAATAAACCAGAGAAATGTTCAAATTTAAGAAGCAGAAGAATCAGAGAAACTTGTTTTAATCATTGAAAAAATGTAGTTAGTAGTCAATTAATAATCAATTAATCAATTCATTCATTATTTAAAATCCAAATAAAATAATTTATGTTTTGATCAACATTGAAGGCAGAGTTTATCAAAACAAAGTATTGTGAAATTTGTTCATTAAATTTCATTTTACTATCAGCGCATATCTTGGTCCAAATATCGGATTATTGGCCTCATTAATGAGTAATAATCAGTATTGATATCACTGGAAAAAAACAATATCGATTGACCCAGTTTTCCATAACCTAAAGATGAATTTAAACAATATGACAACACCACGGACAGCACACTTCTTGAACCTCAGAACTTTATTGCATTCCAGCTGTAACTCCAAACGATGTCGGTTTATCACAAGGCTGCTATAACAAAAAACAACAAGTGTTCGATGTTTTTGTTCTCACACCATGTTTGACCCCCCCATGCAAATAAACTCATTGTTAATTAAATACGGCAAATGAAAAGGAGAAGGATAGCAGCTAAAATGTTTAACTCAATCAACACAGTCAAACATTAGTGTTGTCAGTCTGTTGTCTTACCTTTTTTTTTTATCATTATTTTACATTTGTTCATTCATAGAATTTCAAAATCCTGACGTTTGTCTGATAAATAATTTTTCTTTACACTGGTTCTTTACACTACCAATGTCTGACTTGGCCGTGGACAAATTCAGTGCAAATTTAAAAAATAATAAAAGAAATAGACATAATATAAAACGGCATTTTCCTGTGTGTCCCTGGCAAACAGCCAGTCACTGCGTTGTTGGCATTGTGGATCATTTTTTATCTTTTTTTGCTACATTTACTGCATTTTTCAAATCCAAAAAGAATCCAACACTGTTTTCAGAAACTTTGAAGAGCAGATTAAAAAAAAAATTAAATAAATAAAAACATAAATACATCATGCTGTCTCGTAAAACAAGCTGTCAGAAGAGCAAATCCATCTGTGTTTTGACGAATGAGAACGGGAATATGAGAAATTTCATACAATCTGATATGTTTTTATCATATCTATATATATGTATATATATATCTATATATATATAGATATATATCTATACATATATAGATATATATCTATATCTACACATATATATGTATATGTATATACACTTATATGACGTCTGTGTGTGTGTGTGTGTGTGTGTGTGTGCAGGCCTCTCCTCCAGAAGGGGATTTAAAACCGTTCATAATCTCACTTGAGTGAAATCTTCTGCCCAAAACCGAACACAATGTGCAGAAAATATTGTGTGGTTTCATATATAAACCCTGATCCCTGTGTGTGTGTGTGTGTGTTTGTGTGTGTCACCGGTCAGAGTGGACAGAGACAGAAAGTGACCTCCTGCAAGATTTCGACACATCGTTATAGCAACTGTCGGCTCCGACTGTCAGCACTGAAAACCCTGTAATCACATTACCGTTCATGTTGAACCTCTGAAAGACTTAAAGTAGACCCCCCCCCCTCCCCCCAGTAGTGCCGCGTTCTCCCCCCTCTCTATTAAGAGTAAGTCGAGTGAGACAAGTCCTTTAGTCCAGACAAGTCCAGGTTTAGTGTCCTTTTGTTTGCAAGGGCGAGTTTGGGAAGCTAGGCTTTACAAAAACAAAGAGTTAAGACGACGTATGAGTGGGGGCGGGTAAATAAAAATAAAAAGGACAGATGAGAATAATGATGAGGTTTGGTTAAAGGGGTGAGAGATGAGAGTGGGACAAACTGATGATTTGTGATGATGAGGAAAAGAGTTCAGAACTCGTCCTGTTCCGCACCTGGTCCTGCTCCCTCGTCGATCTCCTCATCCTCTGGCGGCGCAAATCCCTCCTGTCAGAGAAAAACTCAAGGTCAGAGTAGCAACAAATCTTATTTCAAGTTTCTACACCACTACAGGGTTTCACCCTCATTACCTTGGCTTTGCATCTACTTGGTGAGACACCCAAAAACACACACACACACCCTAGTTTTCATGACTTTGGAGGACATTTCACTGATTTACGTTAATTTCCTGGAGACTTACTCTGATCTTAACCATAACTACCACTAATCCTGACCATAACCAGAACCTAACCCTAAGCTTGTGTCTCATGTCTTCACCTTAAAGTAAGTCATTTTCATTATGGGGACTTGATTTTTGTCCCTATAAGGAAGACTAGTCCCCAATGTAAGGTTTGGTTTGGACACTGCATTGTGTTCTATTAATTCAGGACAGTCTAAATATCTGAATATCTTCATCAGGCAAAACCTGTTTCTACTAAACTTCTTTCTTCTAATCTAAACTGTTCAGTATTGCACAAAAATGGCAAATTTAAGAGACGTCTTGGTTTAATAAAAGTAACTTGAATGTAAAACGTGTGTCTTGAATGTAAAACTGCTCTTTGACTCACTTAATCTTTTTCAGTCACTTAATCTGATTTTTGAGTTCAACTACCGGGCCGAATATTAATGCTGGCGGCCCAGTTTTGGCCCACAGACCACGAGTTGCTGAGCACTCGTACGACCATCATGATAATGAGGCTGCCTGGATTTATTTTGTGACCTCGTTTACCTCTGTCGCGTACAGTACGTCTAGGATTTTGCTCAGGAGGGGGCTGCTCTCGCTTTCGTTTTCTTGACAGATGAGCTCGATGTCTCGCAGCTTTCCAAAGTAAAAGTCCCTCTCCTTCTCCAGTCCGTCCACAGACTGCTTCAGTTCCAGCACCTGAGGGGAGGAGGGGCCGCAAAGTGGGAGTTAACGATAACAAACAGATACATGTACATAGATTAATAGATGAACCAAGGAACAATGCCACATTATTACCAGTAAATATTTGAGATTAGTGTTTACTCAACGCTATAGAAACCGCAGAGATAAGGAAGCAAAAAAGGTTTAGAAAATAAAGTTTATAAAAGAATAGAAAATAATAGTAAGGAATAGCAAAAAAATAAATATAAATGGTAAAATACAATAAATGTGTGCACGTGTGTAAGCATATAGAAGTGATTCCCAAAGACTGGGTCGGGACCCAGAAATGGATCACTGGTGATTTTTTTTGGGTCCCCAATCAAATTTACAGAACTTTCCCAATGTTTTGGTCAAGATTTATTTGTTTAAAGTTTAATATATCATGCATAAAATTAATGTTTTGGAAATAATTTGGGTTCACCGATTATAAAGCGATATTAGCTTTTACACAAACGGTTGTAAATGAGTCACAACATTATGTACAAAAGTGCTTTTGTCACGATTGATATTGGGAGTTTGGTCAAGCTAGTCTTTGGGAAACACTGACGTTTATCGTAAATTAAATAGCACGTAGCATATAGTTATGACCAATAACAAACCACACTAAAAATCCAGACAGATAAAAATGTTGCTTAACAAAGAAAAGCGGTTTAATTACAATGTCCTTTGTTGTGAAACATCAGTATTGATCATTTGGTGAAGTCAACATGACACTGAGCAGGAAGTGCATGTGTGACACATTAAATGGCAGTTTAAGAAAACGTGTGCACAGCTGTGAGGTGAGGTACCTGCTGGTGGAGCTCCATGAGGTCGGCGTCTCCTCCGTTGCGGGTCACGGGAGGGTTCCTGCGGGCCGCCGGTACGTTGGCCGGCCTCTGCGGAGTGGGGACGCTCTTGGGTGTTGTTGGCGACGTTCTCATGGAGGCTGGAAGACAGGGACACACGTTATCTACACCAGGATACAATCGGTCATCAGTGGAGTCTTTCTGTTGCGCTGTGGGTTACTCCTTACATCACTGTAACTGTGAACAGATTCACCCTATTCTTACTCACTGTAGCTGTCAAAACAGACTGCAGGGTGCAACGCTGCCCTCCCCAGGAAGAAAACGTCACTGTCAACAGTTCATAACTCCTTCAACACAAACTTCTTTATCATCACATGTGTAAGTATGTGATTGGACAGGAAAAAGCATGTCGCAGCAAAGTCACAACATTTGTTTTGTTAATAATCGGCTGCTTTCACACAAAAAACATGTCTGTGTGAAACAGAAATAAACAAAATAACATCTGTTTCACGCAGATAAAAGAATTCAAACATGCACACATGCACAGACTCACAGATCGACACTTTTAGGACATCTTTACATTAAAAAATCAATTTCTTTGAGTTACTGTGAGTTTTTTGTTTCCCTATATAGAGCATTGGACCGTAAATTTAAAGGTGACATCAAATGCTTGTATCGCACATCTATGTTAGTTATGGAGGTCTACTTACATATATTATCTTGTTTTCATGGTTAAAAACCTCCTAATCGCTGCAAACAAGCCGATCAAAATATCTCCTCACTGACGCTCTCGTCAGCCGCGCTGTTTCAGACCAAAACCACACCCCCAGCCAATGAGAGCTTTCCTACTGTCCTGTGATTGGCCAGGTACCTGGAAGTGACGTAATAGATAGCCCAGCTCTCAGATACACAGCTCCCCCTCTGGCACGGTGGATGCTCTGCATCTCAGCAGCTACAACGAGAGTAGTTCTTCTTCTTCTGCGGTTGAATGTACGCAACCGGATGTGCCCGGACTAGTGCCCGCACCAGGAGGCGCTACGGTGGTGAGAGGAGTGGTGAGGATTTCTGATGACGACATCAAATTAAGGAAGTGCCGATCCGCTTCGCAGAGCCCAGGAAAACAATAAAACCCTATTTTCTCAGCAGTGGCTGAACTGTTTGTTCTGAAACTTTAGGGTTTCATAAACGAGGTACTGACGCAGATACACACACAAACGCAGCGTTAATTGGAGCTTCCGGTCTATGTCGCCTTTAAACTGTATTATAGATTTATAATAAATGTTTCTTTTAACTCAACTTACGCAGTCTTTTTTTTATGTGGACCATCTTGTAATATAAGGCAGAAACTGCCTTTAAAAATTGTTCTCTGTCGGTGCACACAACTCCACAGATGCAGTCAAAGGCCACAAAATATCAGGACAGACTTTTTTTACAGCTTATTTTTCTTGTCACACCCGTTTGGATGAGACCAACCATGCTCACTGTGGTACTAACAGCTTTTATTTGACATGATGCTTGTGTTGGTTCATCCAAACTGGCCTGGAAGAATATAACACATCAGCATGAACACACACACACACACACACACACAGACACATGGTTGATGGAGGGGATGTTACCTGTAATGAGCGGTCTTTTGGGTTTGTGATGAATGGGAACACCTGGGTTAGAGGGGGTGGTGGTGGTGGTGAGTGTATCTTAAAACAGCATCTTACACACACACACGCACACAAACGTGTGTGTTGTTCATGCATGCGTCGTACCTATGCTGGATGGATGCGCCGATCCCTCCTGACCCTGTCGCGTGAGGACGGGGTCGTATTCTTTGCCGTCGTAGTTGGCGTCGAAAAACCTCTTGAACCACTGGAGGAACTCAAAGTTGTCTTGGAATTTGCCCTTCACCAACTTCTCCACCGGGATGATCTAAGTGTTAAAGAGACAGGGACATCATTTACAAAATTACTCTGGCCAAACAGCGGTCTCAAACCTGCGACCCGAGCGCCACAAGCGGCCTCCACAATCAAATTGGGTTATTTCTGTATGTTTTTTAATTAAAAGACTTAATTAGAAGACATTGTGCATCATTAATATACTCATATTGTGAACTATTTATCGTTCTATATCAAAAGAAACACTTTAATTTTGAAATTATACGAAATATGATCATAAATATCTCTTTTTCTTATTTTTTTTCACTTGACCAGCCTCCGACTGACTGAACTAGCCATTCAGAATTGTTTAATTAATATAATTATTTAAAGTTCCTGTGTGCAATATTTAGGAGTGTTTAATGTCAGAAATTGAACATACGACCCATAAGTTTGTATAAGTGTACAATCACTTTAGAATAGTAAATACTTTGTTTTTTAAGTAGAGCTGAAACAATTAATCAATTCATCGATTACTAAATATAATTGACAAGTATTTTAAAAATCGATTACTCGGTTCAAAGGTTCAAATGATTAAAACAAGATTTCCGATTTTTTAAGCTTCTTAAATGTGAGTATTTTCTTAATTTCTTTGCTCTGGATAACAAAGAAATCATTAAAAGTGAATCATTTTGGTTTGTAGACAAAACAAGACATTTGAGAACATCATAACAGGTTCACTAAGGTTTTCTGATATTTTATGGACCAAGCAATTAATCAAGAGAACTTCTTTGTTGCGCGAGACTCATTTTAACCCAAAGGGGACAATTTATTTAAGTTATTGGACCTAGTTTATTTTTAGAAATGTGTATGTGTGTGTGTGTGTGTGTGTTCGTGTTCTCACCTTGTCCACATTCATTCTCTTGAACGCAGCCTGTAAAACCTTGAAATTGTGGATGTATTCATGTTCCAATTTGGAGTTGAATTTGACTTTCTTCAGCAGTATGCAGCCTGGAAACAGCATGTCCATGAACTGGCAGTAAGCAGTGCCTTTTTAGAATAAATAAATGAATGAATAAATATATGTACTTTTTACCTTCAATCGCAAGCTTGACATCCAAATAAAACAGCGTTTACCTGAACAGAGCTGCTCGATCTTCGTGTAGGTGAGCTGCAGCGAGTCGTTCACCCACGCCAGCATGTCATGACGACTGAGGTTCTCTACGTTCATAGAGGTGGAGTAGACATTCACCGCCATCCTCCTGCTTAACACACACACACACACAGATTATATCAGATGTCGGAGTCTCAGATTACTGAAGAGAACTGGCGTCACATAATTTCATTCCTAAAGTAACTAAAGTAACAAAGTTATGAACAAACTGTCAGAAAGCAAACCTGAAAAATGAAATGAAAAACTCTGGGTGGAAGAGCTTCTTGGACTCACAGTAGCTTTAGTAAGCGTTGCCGTTTGAATGGAGGAAAACACGCAGACACAAAGACAAAAGACACTTTTCAGCCTCAAGTCTTATTAATAAGTTTGGAGAACACACCCCGACACGTTTGAGCTTGTTTGTTTTTTAATGATTTTAACCATGACCACTCCGTGACATTAAAGGCATCTTTTGAAAATGGTTTGAAAGAGAGTTTCCTTGGATTTTTTGACTTTGATATCTTCTTTGAAGTCGCACAATATATGAATAATTTATTCATCTTCCATGTGTCGTCTATATGGAAGGATATAAAGCAACAGAAACTTTTGATTTCCTGCTGAGGGCAGCGCTGCACATTGAGGTGAACAGCCTGAATCCAGAAATCATTAGAAGAAGAAGTTATATTACATTTATCAAACCACATTAACTGCCTAATCTAATGTCTTTCTAATAAGTGTTGATGCTGCTATCTAAAGACATGTCTTTTAAGAGCAGATTTGATGAGATTTGATTTGATTTAGTGATTTTGAAAAATAGGAATTGTAAGGCTGTATATAAGCTGTATGTAATATAAAGTTCCTGAAGTTTTCCAAATAACTTAATTGTGTCTGAAATCCCTGTTTTTCCACTTTTTGGTTAACCTTTAAGGAGGCCCTTTTAGGGAACAGCGTCTTTTGAACTTGACCTCTGTGTTTAACTCATCCTTTTTAAACACCAGTCATGAACACACACACACACCCACACACACAGGAGCAGTGGGCAGCACTTATCTGAACTCAGGGAGCACTTGATCTGTCTGGAATTTAGAACAGGCAGCTGTCCAGTTACAGCCGCCCGTTTCACTTCCACTCGGCAGCCAGAAAAAAAAATGCGACTCCGGTGGGACTCGAACCCACAACCTTTGAATCACTTAGTCTTAACCTAGAAGTCCAATGCGCTGTCCATTGCGCCACGGAGCCACTTGCCCCCACAATGTGTCATAGTAACAAGTTAAAGCCTCAAACCTCAATCACCACTACTTCCACCAACAGTGCATTGATATAGATATATATATACATATATATTCATTGTTATTATTATTTCCATAAATTTAAAGTAAATAAAAAATGTTTAATATACAAACTTTTTAGTCGGGTCAAAACTTTTACATTAACCACAAACTCACTTTCGAAATACATTACAAATACTTTCTATTGCAATTAACCCACAATAAGATATTGTCCCGTCACTACATTTTCATGTATTTTTTAAGAGCCACTATATACAAAAAACAAGAAAAAAACACTGTGCTCACCTGTGCTGGGTGTGTGTTCGGTGTGAACTGTTTGAATCAGGCTGTGCTCGACCACCTCACAGACAGACCTGCAGACAAACAAAAATATTATTATTAGTCCCATTTATGACACAATTTATTTCTGTCATGCTGGTGGTTATAAGCCCTTATTTATGTCGACGGCCAACATACAAATGTTAGCGTTACATCCAGGAGAAAAGCCCCCACACACAGAAGTCACACACTATCAGTTCTGTAAATATCCAACTATGGGTGTAAAATAAGTAAACTCTTTTTAGTTACTTGTTATATTGTATATTAACCCTTTAACACAGGGCATATCATTACCATATCGCAGATGACACATTAGCATTACCGTAATTACGAGGTGGTTACTTTGCGGAAAACGGTTTCTGAAAGCTGAGAAGTTGCACATCAAAGCACAACATGTGGTTATTATGGTAATTTCACTTACCGGCGAATCAGTGTCTCTGTCGCCAGAGAGGAGAGTTGGAAAAACTGCCTGTACATACAGTAGTTTAAATTACTGTCTGCAAGTCTGTTTTTTCGAACATGGAGAAACACTCAAACAAATGTCACCCTAAATATGTTTTACACTGTTATTAAATTGTTAACACACTATTTTACATGCAGTAAGTTGTAAATAACTGCCAGATATTGAAAGTTATTCTGGAAAAATGGGCAAATACACTTACTCACAGGACATTTTCTGGCCCTTTTATGGTTAAAATAAGCACAAAAGAACATTTTGAGGCTTAGTATTCTCAATAAGTAATTTTGCAAAATGTATTTATGTTTCACTGCGATAACCGAACACAACCACAACCAAGCTGCAAAAATAATTTCTAAACTTTATTTATACCTGCTTTGCAATGGTCCAGAGCGCCTCAAAAAGGTGACAATATACACCACTCACGAGTTCACCCACTAGACCACTAATCTCTCCTAATCCTTTTAGCCGAGGTCCAACATGCCGTAACCCATCATGGTTCAAGCACGCAGCACGGATCACCAGTGGGTGTGACATTAAACCAGTGCAAGTGAGTCATCGTCAATTCGATGAAAGACCAAGATAAGGAAATATCTGACAATATCAAGGCATTTCCCTGTGAACTAGCTGCCTCCAAAGTAAACACCACGCCGCAGGATGTTCTGCTGAGCAATCACTTCCTGAGTGCAGGGCTGCACAGTGCCAACGTTGTTCACTTGGAAAAATGCTGCAAAATGTTTGTTTTTTTCATTGGTTAATCTGCCAGGTTCTCTCTGTGGGTAACACAAACTCTTCAGCCTGATGTGTCTTACTGAAATACTTATTATTTCACTGTACAGTTAGTCTGAAAATGCCTTTTCCTTGCTGGAAAATGAAATCTGTGAACCGCCTTCTCTCCCTGCACCAAAGTCCATGGATAAAAATCAACTATTTAACACCACGGCACACAGGAGTTGTTAATCCAGCAGTAGATTCAAACGTGTTAGTTTGTGATTTTGGTGTTTGAAATCCTTTGTTTGCATGAACCTCAGTGACAAACTTATCAAATGAAGCAGCAGTAGACCAGCAGCTCCTGTGTCCCTGTGAGCTGAAAAACGTTGTTTTTCATTATGGACTTTGGTGTGGTAGCATGAGTGGGTTACAAAAAACTTCAGTTTCCTGGAAAAGTGAAAACTTGTGAACATTTTGTGCACATACTGTATACTTAATATAACTTATATGAAGTGAGCCTTTCAGAATTGTCCCTTTAAGTTTGTTTCAACACATATGGCAAGACTGTATAAATAGGAATAGGTTTAATTTGTTATGTGGATTATGTAAATTCATAGTTATACAGTATATTTGAAGTGTTCATATCGGCTATTTTCCTAGTTAAAGTTCAGATTCAGATAGTACACTATTATTTTTGTGGATTCCACATTGAATGTGCAGAACAATACTGATTAATGTAAACTTTTTAAACACTTCATTACATTGGATACATTTACACGTACAAATACACAAAATATCATAAGTCAAATACTATATACATTGAAAAGCCTAATTATTTGTGTTATAGAAATAGCCACAGAAATAGGTCTAATCAGAATTATCTGAAACAAAATGTAATAACTTTATTTTAAGATCATGTAATACAGCATATGTGGATACAAATCAGCCACATATATCTCATAAATCAGTATATAGACTAAAAAATATCCAGATATTCATATAAGCCATATCGCCCAGGTTTACAGAAATTATATTGTGATATATATCTATATATATATAGATATATATATATATATATAGATATATATCGATATCAAATGACATTAAAAAAATAAAGGTATGTTTTTATTTGTGAAGCACTCTAACTTTATTGTTACTTTTAGTGGTTATGAATGATCTATATATAAATGTATATAGTACATTAATCACTGAAGTGTTGGCAGATTAAAGGAAACGCAGCTGTATAATGTTGTAATATTGCACAGACATGTAAACATGTTGTTGTAACATGCAAACTCTGCCGTGTGTGAACCAAACTTCGCCGTCGGTTCCTCCGCTTCGTGTTGTGACAGCTGAAGTCGTGGCCGCCTCACGGTGCCACAGACTCGGCTGTGACCGTGTGTGACAGGGCCGAACTCGAACTGCTCCGCGGCTAGTAGCTCCTCCAGCCTGCTAACCGCCACCGTTAGCTACCGAGCTGAGCTCCAGTTCGCTAAAATAAATGCTGCATTTAAAACCCACGCATTTTATTTTTTTAGTTAGATCGTGGCTGCGTTAGCAGCGTGGAAATAAAAGTGTAAGTCAATACGAGACTTTAAAAAAAGGCTAACGTTACCCCCCTCTGGAGGCCTTTTCGGTAATACACACGCACAATATCAGTGAAACTACGGCTTGGTTTAACTACTTATCTGCCCCATAAATCAAATGAGTCACTAGAAAACTGATTTAAAACATAAATGTGGAGATTTAAAGTTAAGTTGAGTAGAAATAACTCACCGGAGTGGCTCTCTCAGCCGTCTCGTTGTCTCAGATGATGAGCTGCTCTCTGTCGCTGAGTCGCTTCAGCCAGTTGCCGCGAGACTGCTGCTACTGCTGCCTAAAGCCGCCGGGAGTGCGCGTGCGCGTAGCAGTTGCACGATTTCGCCGTTGTGTTGAGTGAAACTGGCGTTTTTCAGGAGCGGCCATGATGGAGAGAGTGGCGCATGTTCGGGGATTAACCTGGCCGCTGGTGTTTCTATTACACCTCATTTATTTACACCAAACATTCAGAATAAATTAGCCTGAAGATCGAGACCCAACCATAAACGAGTTATATATACATTTAAATGTATATATAAATGTGTTTTATGTTATGAAATGAGAAGCACTGCATGCAATAAATGAATATATAATTTCAGTTTTTATTGAATCTTGTGTTGAGACTTTGTATAAACTGTGCTCAATCAAGATTATTTTTTATTATGTTTTTTTACTATTAATTGCAATGTTGCCAAAACATTTTGTTTTTAAATGAGATATGTAAACAAAGTTGCAAACAATTAGGCACCAGAGTTGCACCTTTCAACTTTTATTATTCTAATTATAAGGTTTGTATGCAATTTACATCTTTTTTTGCTAAACAAATCACATTTTTATTTGATATTACTAACTTGTACACAAATCGACCTATAACATCATTTTATCATTAATTATTGGGGAAGTGTTAATGTATTACATGAATACAGCTGTGGTTTAGTGGTCTTAGTGGAACCACAACGCCATTAAAAAAAACACACAATTAACAGGGGGGAGCTTTTCTTATTTTTCCACTTTATTGTTTGCTTTGTGGTAAGAAACAAGCAGCCACTTACAGATTCAACAGGTTCACTGTCCAGCACGACAAGAGTCTACAAACACACAGAGCCACTGAGCAGTCACAGTGCCTTCAACACAACAAAACCATCCAACAGTGAAATAACTAATAATATCATCATCATAAAAAAACACACAGCACCAGGTTGTTTGTTGTCGGTTTTCGGGAGACACTTCTCTCCTCTTGCCTCCGGGTGGTGCTGTTCATGCATGGGTGTTGGTGTGGCACGCGTGACTCACATTTTGGCACATTTTATTCTTTCAACTAAAAAACAAAAACAAAAACAAACAAACATCCTAAATATATAGTAGTACACAAGCGAGAAGACGTGAATGTGTATAAATATAATACTGGGAGGCAGGAATGAAAGGACCAGTGTTTTCTTTTGTTTGTTTTGTTTTTTTAATCCTGCATGTGCAGCTCAATCTTTTTACTCTGGAAACACACAGCTCTTACAACAATCCCTTCTATTTTTCCAACGTATAGTAAACATAGTCTAATATCAGTTGCTCACATTTGGGCTCCTATGAACCACTGCACCCCAAGTCAAATCAAATTCTTATTGTGCTTGACATATTTAGAGTGTAATCCAAAGGTTTTTTCAATGTGCGTTTCATTTAAATATTTAAATTCATGTTTGCAGCAGCTTCGATTGATAAATGAGAAGGTACATTAACCTTTACTCATGTTAATTACAGAAACTATGTGAAACTGTCAGTAGCAAAGTAAGAAAAAAACGTAATTTCCCTCCCTCCCTTTCCTCAGACCTTTCCACAGGGTTGTAGCACAAAGATGAAGTTTCCATAAGAGCAACGCCCACATGTAGCCGTTGTGGGATCAGTGGTGGGACTAGGAGTTATAATCCAAATTAAGCCTGGACACGTTGTGTACTTACATAGACTGTGCTACACTACAGGTGACGCTGGGAAATGTGTTGTATTTCAGTCAGAGGCAGTAGAGTTAGGACTTGGTTCAGACCAGGTGTTAACATCTGTCCTGAGTGACCTGAGCACCAAGGTGGTTTGAGGATGAGTGTGACCATGTGCCTGATCATGACTGAACACAATCCGGCCTCAGGATGGATTAGAGTCTGCCTCCTTTTTTTTAACAGTAATCTGCTTTTACAGACACATCTGAACAGTCAGACCGGTTGTAAACATGATTTTGATCACATGGAGTCACAGGAGAATCATCCAGGACATATTTTTAATGCCAGGTGTGAGTAGCTGTAGTTAAAGCAGAACTATGCAAGAATTTCACCTAATTTAATAGCTTCTGAGTCAATGTGGTATGGTTATATGTCTTGATGTGAGGAGATAGGGGGATGTGTTGCAAGATCAGCGGCGCCCCAAGAATCAGGAGGTCTTGTAAAGTCACTGATGTTGTGAGACACACTAATTGCTACACATAGGCAATAAGATCAAGGCAGATATGGTGACAGTGATGAGTTTTCACAACAGTGAGGATAAAGGAGGATACTCCAAAACTGTAGGGGGAGCGGCATCCGTAAAAGCGATAAGTCTTGCAAAGTTCCGCTTTAAAGCTGTCTACTTGTGATTGGGTCGCTCAAGACGGACGTTAAAACCGGGTCTGAAACGAGCCAAAGACGACGGATGATCAAGTCACTACTGAGGGAGTGGCGCTGTAAGATCACATGGTGTTCAAAGCAGTTGGATGTCATCACCACACAGCACAGTTCATCCACTGGAAACAAAAACACTGAGGTTAGAGGAGCCCACGGTGCAGCGGAGAGGCCGAGCACAGTGGGTGGTTTTAATCACAAACAGAATCCACACACACACACACTTATCTTCATATGATTCTAAAGCTATGGTGTCTACAGTGTACGCTGTGTGTGTGTGTGAGTGACAAGGGTATACAGTATAATAGATATTCCACTGAATTCAGTTGCACTATTTTTAAATAATTGGGTCGACATCACTTCAACTTCAAACCATCAAAAACTGTACTGGTTTTGATCTCTCACAGCGCGGTAATGAGTGGACTTTATCAGTGTTAGTATGATCAGCTTGAATTTGGTAATGGCGTTAAAATTCATAGATAGATAGATAGATAGATAGCCCTTCACTCTCATGTGAATCAGTCATTCCAATTAAAATTAGATTTGTAAAAGTCACTTTGGCAAATCATCGATCGTCAGTCGGGTTGTCACTAACCACAGATAAGTGCTGGAATTTATTCCCCCCCATTTCAACTTAAAAACTCTGTGATGGAAAATCAGTGCAGTTTTCCTGGTTGCTCAGAAATATACAAAACACGGAGGCTTAGGTGGTCGGAGGTCATCACCAGCGTTTACCAGATGCCGCTGGAACGACCGCCGGGAGGAGCCAGGATCCGAGCGGAGGACCTCTTCGGGATATGGTCGTCGACCTGGGAACCTGAGAGAAAACCACACAAGAGTTTGCTTCAATCTCAAACATGAGAACAATAAAAAACATGACGACCAGTGCTGTTAGTCGTATTCCGGTTTTACCCGAGAGGCTGAAGGACGACTCATGAAGGTCTCGGACCCCCTGGTGAGCCCGAGGACAATTCTTGTTGGCGGCGTCTCCATCTACCGGACCCAGACCCAGCTCCTTCTTCATAATGGTTGCCACCTTGGCCACATCACCAGAGTAGGGATCCCTGTCGACTCCTTTATAACCCTGAGTCTAAAACAAAGCATTAAACACATTAACACAAAACTTCTGTTGATGATTATTCTGGCTCGGTTTGGTTAATGAGAACAGAAATTATGCAACATTATTTGTTTGCTGTGGTTCTGTTATGCAATACTATTAGATCTGAGTGAGGGAGCGTTTGTGTGTATACAGCAGCAGTGCAGGGGTGGGCGGGTATAAGGTATACTGTTTTTGTTTTTTTGGAAGCAGTTGAATTGAAACCTTCTCACTTTCCTTGCTTAACGTTGCTGTTTCCTCCATCTGTCTTGTATAAAACGTATCACTTCCTGTGTGCAGTGTGGGAATGTCTGCCACACTGAGAAAGACAGAGTCGTGTGGAGCTGATAGACAGTGTGTGAACTCACTTGACATTGATTAAAACGTAACTGATATAGATACAGCTTTAACATCAAGAAAGCATAATAAATAATTCAGTAGACGCTATATCGTGCATCTGAAAGAGAGTTGGAGCAAAGCATGCAGAGGCTGTGAGCAGTTTCAGTGTACAGTGCATTAAAGGTTTTTTCTTTTTAAACTCTACGAATCAGTAGAGTTAGATGCAGTTTCATGGATGCATTTGTTGCAGATTTCAGCCGATGCAGCACAGCATGAGCCTTGATACTCTGCTGCAACTAAATTAGTTTACTAACAAGTGTTTAAATTCAGTGTTTAAAGTGATGATGGAGACACATATGTGAATGAATGAAAGTGAACACACCTTTTCTCTCTGCACCATCTTCTTGTAGAGGTAGTCGGGGAACGTGCGCTGGGAGTAGAACTTCCCGGATCCCTCGGCACACATGAACACACCGTTCTCACACACCAGACGCCCTCGGCTGATGGTGACCAGTGGAACGCCGTGACAGCGCATCCCCTCGTATAGGTTAAAGTCTCCGCCCTGCACCTGAGTGCTCACAGAGATTGTCCTGCGGTGGCAGAAGAGCCGTTACTACACGGTTACTTTGTTTGTCAGCATGTTTGTGTTATTTAAAAAAAACAAACAAAAAAAACACTGTTACTATGTACTTTGTTGCATCTGGGTCCCAGACCACCACGTCAGCGTCGGCACCGGGGATGATACGCCCCTTGCGTGGGTAAAGGTTGTAGATCTTTGCAGCGTTAGAGCTTGTCACTGCCACAAAGCGATTCTCATCCATCTTTCCTGTAACCTGTAAGTATTGATACATTTAAATATCCGGGAATGTGTTTGCAGAAATGAATCTATAACATTTTTTCTTTACAAATTCATTACAAAAAATACATTTAAAATGTCATTCATGCTTGTGTGTGTGTGAACGTACCACTCCCCTCTCCCAGATGACACTCATCCTGTCCTGGACTCCAGCCACTCCGTGAGGGATCTTGGTGAAGTCGTCTTTCCCCAGAGCTCTCTGCTTGATACTGAAGGGACGGTGCTCTGACGCCACGACGCTCAGGGTGTCACTGAGAGACAGGGCGTGCATGTTCACTTTAGGCAAAACACACTCATTGCAGGACAGAAAGCTAGAGAAAGAACGGTGTGGAGGTGTGTTTTAACAGCTTGTGAGTGAGAGGGTTACTGCCCGTTTATTGACAGTATAACATCACGGCTGGATTATTGTAATTCCCTGTATGTCAGCTCAGACCAGTCATCTGTCCAGCGACTCCACCTAGTCCAATGCCCGCCTTTTGACAGGAAAAAAGAAAATAGACCACATCATGCCCGTGTTGCTCCTCCCGCCACTGGCTTCCATCCTATTTTAGGATTGATTTTAAAATGTTATTGTTGGTTTTTAACGTTCTTAGCAGTTTGGCACTATTGATCGGTATTTACCCATGGAAATGAAATCTGCCCCATCATTGAACACTTTAAATCCCACCTCTTCTCTTAAGCCTTCACTTCAGAATAAGAACAGTCAACCCAGACTCTTCTATGGAGATTTGACCTTTTTACTATTTTATTATTACTATTTTTACTGTTTTACTTCTATGTTTTTTTTTATTGATTTTATGTTTTATACCTTTTGAAACTCTGCAAAGCACTTATCAACCTTGGTTGTTTTTAAATGTGAGTTGACAGAAAAGTGTGGTGAGCCTGTGTGTCAGTGCATTGTCCAAACTAGATGTGTACGTGTGTGTTGCTGTACCTGACAGAGAGGGGGAGCGAGAGAGAAAGGCATGCACAGTTGAGCAATGCCTTCAGTCAGTGACCTCACACACCAAATCTGCTCAGTTTACCTCAGGGTTAATACACCCCATTTATTTCACAAGGTTTGGTAATTACTTTTTGAATCCAAATCAGATCTGATCTGAGTACAAATCACTTCCTTGGGCTGTAACCTATTTTGCAAAAAAAAAAGTGCTATTCACGAACAGAGAAAGGTGGATTAAAACATAATCTCCACGAGGAAGGTAAAAAGTTTGAGATTTGCACATACTTGCCCAACAGGCCCATGAGGTAGCTGGGTGTGTTCGGGTCGAGGCGAAGAGGAGGGATGATGACGTGGGCGGCAGCATGAGCCCAGTCCTGGTGGTAATACTGCATCCCATTCACCACTGCATGAGCTACTGTGGTCTCCGCATGGACCACCTTACCTTCAGCGACAAAATGAAAAAAGGAGGATTATTATCATCCTCTTTATCGCAGTCATGGTCTATTCTGTGTTTGCAGCTGAGCAGGTAGCTCACCCTGCATCTTAGCAGCAGCAATCATGTCTCCAGCAGGTGCACTGGACACATTTACCAGGTAGATTGGGCATCGGGCCTAAAAATCACAAAGAGATCCAATAAATGATCAATATCACACAACTTATCTACATGTTAAGAGAATATTAAAATGTAGTGCGCCATTGACTTACCCTGTTGGCAATGGTGACAGCCCTGTGAGTGGCCTCAGACTCCAGCTGCAGGCAGAAGACACAAAATGATACTTCTATGCAAACAAAATAATAATAATGACAGTAATAACTTTAATTAAAATCTAAGTACTGTGGGCTCGATCAAGGGGGAAAAACATGAAAGATTAAACAATAACAACCCTGTGATACTGTAAAAAAATGTACCTCCTCTGGTCGGCTGATCTCAATACCCTCTGGTCCACTGATGCCCAGATCCAGAGCCTCTTTGGCACCCTAACAACAAATACATACATCACCATACAGCTAATTTAGTAAAACATTCCTCAATATTTAAAAAAAAACAAAAACACAATAATCCAACCAAAACAGCCTTAGTATCACAATAATCTAACCATAATGAGGATTGATTTGACTTATTTGACACTATGCATTTCATTTATTTTACTTTTCTGAAATCTCCCTTTAAAAAAAGAAAAACAAGGAAGAAATAAACATGTTTTGTGCACCTCTGCCACCAGCTCTCCGTTCTCAGCGTGGACGCGTGCGATGGCCCCGATGTCTTTACAGGACTGCAACGCCTGGTAGAGCTCAGAGTCTCTCAGCATCATCATGTCTTTGTAGGCCATGTACATCTGGAAGGAGTTCACCCCGTGCTCCCTCACCAGGGTCTCCATCTCGCTGTGCACCTGATCACGACACAAAGGTCAGAGGTCGAAATGTTTGAGTCATTACCAGGACACAGTCACAGCTGAGGTCCTCCAGGTTTCAATGGCAGACAGTGAGGCACATTAGGCAACGAGAGCATCTGTCTGTGTGTGCGTGTGTTTGTTATATGGAGCATGAAATGAGCTTTGGAGAGCAGCCAGACCGAGATCACATTACATTTACATCAGTGACTGTGCTGCTGAGTTCCAGTGAGACTGTGACAGTCGACATCAAAAATGTAACTTTCATGCAGAATGCAAAGAGAAACCTCTTCATCTTTACAACGTTAAGTAACATTACTGGAGTTAAAGAGATTTAAAGGTCATAATGAAAGAAGAATATAAGTCCCCTGCATGAAATGTTAGTGCTAGAGCTAAATTTCAAATTAAGATAAAACACCCACTTACATTGATACTATTTTTTTATATATACAGTAACTTGTGGGCCACAGCTAGGGCTGCAACAATTGATCTAAACTAACAAAATATTAATCAATAACTAAATGAATCACCAAACAACCATACTTTAAAAACTGTTTAATTGGTGTGAGTGTTTTTGTAATAATTGATATTTTTTGTTAGCTTCTTAAATACAAATATTTTCTGGTTTGCTTGCTTCATTGAAATTGAATAATTTTGCTTTGTGGACAAAATAAAACATAAGACATTATTTTAAGGTTTGGGAAGCAACATTTTCTGACATTTTATGTACCAAACAGCTAATTAGAGAATAATCAATTAATCTGCAGGTATTGCAGGGATAGAAAAAATATCCAACCTATCAAATTCATTGACAAGAATTCAGAATTGATATCACTGTTAATTACCTCACTCTTAAGAAAATAACAGACTCATAAATGATATTTTCTACAAATATTAACAACATATCTCATGTTATAAAGGCTTATTCAAGAAAAATCACCACAAACATTTAGCTGCAGATAATAAAAAATACCCTAGAACAAAGCCTTAGAAGGTGAATGAATAAATGCATAATAATAAGATTCAGCAGATGATATAGTACAAGCATAAAGCCAGAGGCTGTTTGTGCATCTTTGACATGTAAAATCTGTCGAGCATGTGTATTAACCTAGTTCGTGTCAGGTTTAAACTGGGTCATTTCACATTTCACCCATAAATGAAAGTGCTGCTTCATTATTCATGGTGAAAAGGCTGAGGAGTGAAACAGTGAAAGAATAAAGAGAGGAAATGTTTTAACAACCTCCACCCCCCTCTGTGCGACTCACCTTTGGTCCCCACCAGGTCACGCCGACATGCAGAGCGTAGTCGCAGCACACTTTCGCGTCGGCCAGAGCTCGGCACTTCTCATAGGCGTCCAGCAGGGAGCAGTGTTGTTCAGGCAGGGCCAGAGCCATCACCATGGTGGTACCACCCATCAGAGCCGCCTAGGTGAGGTGAGACGGAGGGATGGGGGGTGAGATAGGAAGCAGGGAAAGGAGGGAAGGAGGGAGAGTAAGAGAAAAAGGAAGGCAAAGTGAGACAAAACAGACCTTGATTGGAAAGGAAAACAATGATTCCACTGTGAAGCACACACTGAATAAGCAATGAACTGTTTTGTTTTCATCACACAGTCTATTATTCACCACGATGGATGGATGAGGCACGAGTACTGAGTTGGCCACTCACGCTATTCTGCATCTTCAACACAGCATCTAACTGTAGAAGTAAAAACAGGAGGTGACTCATGCACGTGAGGCAGAGGGGAAAGTTGTATATGGAGAAAATGACAGGAGATGACTGAATGAGAGGCTGGAAAATGGATGGAGTGCAGGGAGAGGTCTGCATGGTAAATGTAACCATGACAACATGACCACCCTCCTCCTCCTCCTCACACTGATACAGTCACCCATTCAATATCCTTTGACTTACTGTATTGCGCTGAGGACTGACAGGAAAACAGGCAACAATCCCTCGTGAAAGAAGAAATAGTTTTTCTTCAGCTCGTTTAAAAGTGAGTATATTAAAAAACATTGTACATCATTTGTAGGATTTATTCTGAATGGAATTAAGTGTGAACTTGAACATGGCCCTGATTTCTGTGCCCGCGTGGGCTCCTTCCTCCAGATTCCAGATGTGATTCAAACGTAGGTGCGGTCATGACAACAATATAAGCCAACAAGATATTCGATTTCACATCACTATGGTAACCAGAATAAATCATGTGCTGCGTCAACGTCGCAGGACTCTGCATAATATGTAGTGTCATTGATCACTGTCAGTTTGTATGCACACGTGTGTGTGTGTGTGTGTGTGTGTGTGTGTGTACTTGTATGTGTTACCTATTTAGGACTTTTTTTTCTGGAATAAACACTGACCTTGTCAGGACCAGTAGTCCTCATAGGGACCAAAAACTGGTCCTAATGAGGCCGAACCTCATTTCTAAGTAGCCGGTTATGTTTAGGGCTAAGATTTGAAGTGTGGTTAGGTTAAGGTTAGGCATTAACTGATTATGTTTAAGGTAAGGGATTATGCTTTGTTTAGACTGTCCAAATGAAAAGAAGACAATGCAGTGTCCTAAGAAGTATAGCTGCGTGAACCTGTGTGTGTGTGTGTGTGTGTGTGTCAGAGTATCAGGAGACATGGACACACAGCAAGGGATTGTGGGAGTCAAACTGCTTGTCTGCAAGACCTAAATTAAAATGTACTGCCAGTTCTCTGCATCAAAGGAAAAGAGGTTTATTTCTCCCTCCCTCTCTGTGTTTCTCTATGTACAGTATGTGCGTATTTTTATATCAAACTGTATGAGTGTGCATGAGTTCAGTGAGACAGAGGAAGGAGCAGCATCAGACGTTTCTCTGTCAAACTGAAACATGGCAGCTGTCTCCTGCTGGAAATCTGTTTCATTCTGCTCCCTTTTATTCTTTTTTACTCTGAAACTGTGACAAAATAAAATAAACGTCCAATTTTAGACTGTTTTGTTCATACTCACCAAATTGCATGGCAAAGTTGGTCAAATGTGTCCAAAAAGTACTGGAAATATCATGTTAATAGGATTTTATATCAGAAATCAAGAGTATGTTTTATCATATTATAATGTAGCTTTGTTTCAAAACCTGTAATTGGAGATTACTGCCTCTTCTTTCTGTCTTTCCTGGGGGAAGGGGGACATGGTGGTGAGGCAGGAGGAGGTAGAGCAGAGGAAGCAGCATGGGAGGAGGAAGGGAGGATGGAGGAAGGAAAGAAAAGCAGGAGATGGAGAAGACTGTGATAAATGATGAGAGGGAGGGAAGAGGATGCGGAGGGAAAATAGTTTTTGGGGTTCAACACAATTGTGCATGAGCCGTTACCGCGGTAACACAGTCACCATAGGGACCATACAATACTACAAGTCATATGCGAGCATGTATGTGGACACACACACACAAATTTACTCCTTCTGATTACCACACTAAAGAGTGGGGGGTTAGTTGCCATGGTAGCGAGGTTAGTGGGTAGGAGTTGGTAACTGGGGGGTTGCTGGGGTAAAGCTGGCATATGCAAGGAATTGAATCTGCCCCAAATTCTTTTCACCACACTTTAGCTAACATTCCATGAGACTTGAGCCTCATTTCACAAAGATACAGCACCACAAAGTCTGCGAAGTCTGTGTTAGTTTCCACAAACGCTTCAAAACTGTCAGTGATTTTACAGTGAAGGTTACAAGAAGGACGTCATCATCACAATGCCAGTAACTGTACTGAATAGAAACTACATAGACCTGCTGGATAGGGTGTATGAATGGAAATAATAAATATCATAACTGGAATACAATACTTCACAATATCTTTTATACAATATTCTTTTTCATAGCCGATATTTCTATCAGTAGTCTCTGAGCAGGTGAACACAATATGGAGCAATATTTACCAGACTTTCTATATGTGGACCCACTTTTCTTAAGATGGCAAACAGTTGTGATCCAAAGCACAATAAAAAAGCAAATCTATCCATAAATGCAAGGAATGACTGTTAATTAATCACATAACTGTCCAAAAGTTAAGGCTAAGTTGGCAGTGGTGGGTTAGATGGGTGTGTGCAGCGCCAACTTTGACATTGTTTGGATAAGAAATGCAAGAGATATCATTAGAAATGCAATGGCTATATAACTATAAAAGCAGCTTCTGCGCCCTCCTTAGTACTGCATTAGTTTGTGCATTATGTAGCAACTCATTCACAGCCATATGTAAAACCTAATATCATTTTGAATTAGTAAGAAAATCATTTCAAATAGATATTTTATAAATTAAATACATTTTAAGCATGTTATTTTAAATAGAAATCACATAAATGTTAACTAGATGGGAAGATTCCCAAAAATAATCTCCTGCGACCATCTGAGTCCCAACCCAGTACACATGCATGGTACAAAAATGTAATGAAAATATATAATGCATGTATTCAGGGTTACAAAAACAGGAAACAAGTTGTCAAATTAATGATAAGACAGATCACTTAAAATTCCGTTTTTCAGTTCTCAAGAGACACTATGGAAATCTGTGCAGATTTTCAGATTAACAGGATGATTATTCCAGTCTTTAATGGCAATGACGGAGTATTATTCAAATAAGCTTTTTAGTAAGAAACAAGAGGAATTGATGATTGTGTTTGATACAAACATATTTCAAGTTTGAATGTTGAATCTATGAAAATTACAGCTTTACACAGATGTCAAGCTATGACTGCAATAATTTTTCTAAATATGTTACTTTCAGGAGCCTCAAAAACTATGCTCAACAACATCAGCAAAAACAAACTGCAACATCCTCCTGATCATGCACGCTGCTACAGGCCACAATTATTAGCCCATTTAAATATTTAATTCTTCTAATTATAAAATCATCCTCTCTGTGCTGGGTCTCAGGAGAAATGCAGGAAAATATGCAAAGCATCCACATGAAATGAACAAATAAACCCGGTGTGACTGAAGACTGAACAGCTGAGTCCTTGATTTCAACTTGAAACTTGTGACAGCTGTGTGACGGAAGATGGGTGGTCATTAGTCTTACTGATGAACACAGGAAGCTAGAAGCAGAGATTCATATTTCAATTTGGACAAGTAGGGACTGCAACGAACTAATAATTTGTTATTTGTTGTTTGGTCCATAAAATGTCAGAAAATGTGAAAAAAAATAATGAATAAAATGAATAATCAAACAAGCATGAGGGAGAATGAGTGAGTGAGGGTGAGTGCGGCTGTGTGTTTGACAGCTGTCTCTGGATTCTAAATGTGTTTTATCAACCTACTGTTGTCATAACACAGCCGTGTGTATGTACAGTATGTGTGTGTGTATGTATAACATGTGTGTGTGTGTGTGTGTGTACCTTTGTCCCACTGTAGAAGTCGTCCTGGATGTTGGCATTCATGAAGGTTTCCTGCAGATGGACACTGGTGTCTATTCCGCCTGGCAGCACCAGCTTTCCAGAGGCGTCGATCACCTTTGCTCCGCCTGGAATCATCAGCTCTTTACCAACCTGTCAGAACACAACACATTTTTCAACATTTCTATTACATTTTGTGGACCAAACAAGTAGTCAATTAATCAAGAAAACAAACAACCGATTAACTAAAATAATCATGAGTTGCAGGCCTATTATATTAGAAGAGAATTATGCTTGGGCTTATTAGGAATTGATGAAAATACATGTAATGGTTCATTTCAAATGAAGAGAGACAATGTTTTTGACCAAATTTAGCAACGTCATTTTATAATGATGCAAAGAATACTGGCCCATATATGTATTTTTTCTTAAACTAAATTTGGTATCAACATCAGCCTCAAAAGTCATGCACAGAGTCAGTTTATCTACTTCAGATGTTAACACACGATAGCGTTGTCCTTTTGAACTTTTACTAGGATATGGTCAGTGTCACTGTCAACATATTTTACAGTCACCCTCTAATATTTATTATTAACGTCCGTTTTCTGTTCTACTTATTCACATAATCCCACAAAATTGAAAAACTGGCAAATCAGTGTCAATATATACAATATATATTCTGTTCTTTGGGTCCAACTAAAAAACATTTTACTGTTAGGACATGAGCACATTCTGGCATCAGCACAGGTGTTCTGATACAAAGTTGGGTTGGGTGTTTTTAGTGGACGTAACAATGAGCTCTCTGGGTTCCTAATTAAAATGTATCCTCTTCTTTCTATGACAGCGGTCTGTGAGCTAATAATAGTGTGTGTGCGCTATCTTCACGCAGAGTCACAGAGTTCACAGAGTCCTTTGTTCTTTCACTGTTTCATTACGGGATGAGTCACACTTACATCTGTGTGGATATATGAGAGGTTTAATCGGTCAGGCTGTGCGTGTTCTGTACATACTTGTGTGTTCGTCTGTGTGTTAAAATGGCTCACCTGCTGAATGATGCCATTCTCGATGTAGACATCAGCTTCCTGGGTGAAGTCATCGTTCACTACCTTCCCTCCCTTGATGAGGATACGTATTGACCCCATGTTGGCAGCCATTTTCCTAACAGAAGAAGGAACAGACGTCTTTACAACATTTCTGAGTAGAATTCGGAAGTAACCATGCATGCATGCATGACTCATTTGGCACGTTCCATCCATGTATTTTACCAAATATTCAATATTAATTTCAGATTAAACTTGTACCAGGTAGAAGTCCATTATTGACTAGGTCTAATGAGCTGGACATACAGAGAGGAGCTTCCACAAACATTCCTGTGTGTGTGTTTATAGTGTGTATTCTGCATGGATGGCTGTATGCAATGTGTTTGAGGGCAGGACACAAAGGCCTCTTAGTCACGCAGAATCTGGGCAAAAAGATGGAGTAGAATAGAGAGAGGAAGCAGGGGGAGAAGTAGGGTGACAAGGGAGGAAAGATAAACAGTAAAAGGAATAATGAGGAGACAGAGAAGCTTGAAATTTGTACCTCAACAAGACGAGCAAACGTTTAAGGGGATGCACGCAAGTATGAGTATTTACCCCGAATACAAAGGTGGTGTCAAGTTCAAATTCACACTCAAAAGTTTGATTTGTAAGTAAGAAAAGAACAGAGGATGAAAGATTATTGCTTCAACGTTGAACAGAAATCATTAGTGAGATGGAAGGAAGAGAGAGGGAGAAGAATGATGATGACCACAGACAGAGATGATAGAAAAGAAATAAGAAAGAGATGATTGTGTAGAAATGATGGCGGTTAATCTGGCAGTGGAGGTGGTAGTGGGGGGAGTGCAGCATGGATTGGTAAGTAGTGCCCTAAAGGCCTGGCAGCCATAATAAAAGATTGGTTTCCCAGGAGATGAGAAGTGGAGTGCTTTCACTGGAAACACAAATCCACACACACACACATGCATGTAATTGTATGGAGAGGCATCCTTAAACAAAAACTCTGATTAACATTTAAAGTGACAATGTTTCACTTTCATTTGTTGCAAACTTTCACTGCAGCGCCCACATCAGGTTGGTCATGATGGTAATGAAAGCATTTTATTCATTTTCAAAGGTCTAAATTAAAGATTTTGATTTCTGTACTAGAGTGCTGTTTTTTGTTTTTCATTGTTATTTAGCAGTTCATTAACATATCACTGGAAATGAGAAGTTAAATCATTTGTCATTTCATTGATTCATCAATGGTTCTACTTTTTATGAAAAGTATGAAACGTGCCACACAAAGATTTGTTAAGAGAAAGTATTAAAAAACTAGAGCTGTAAGTAATGATTATTTTCATAGTTGATTAGAGCTGCAACGATTATTCGATTAATCAATTACTGATGGATTACTGAATTAATTGTTTCTTCTATTTTTCAGCTTCTTAATTGTGATTATTTTCAGGTTTCTTTGCTCCATATAACAGAGAAATTATTATGGTAAACACCGATCAACACTTTCTGATATTTTACAGACCAAACGAGTCGATTATTTTCTCAATTGATCGTATAACTTATTTTGTCAATGAACCAAAATTATTCAGATTTGATGATTTCTTGTCATTATATGGAGCAAAGAAACCCAAAAATATCTGTGAATATCAATAAAAATAACAAGAACAGTAATGATTAGCTTTAGCATTACAGGGAATATCGCCAAAGAAAGGACAAAATGACAAAGAACACATGCCCTGCAGTCGTTGTTCTCTGTCTGACATCTCAATAAACTCTTTGTCCAGAATGAAGGACAATGAGAGGAGTAGAAAATAGTAAGAAATAGTAAACTCGGCCTCTGTAACCGATATTTAAAGGCAGGAGCAGCTGCTGTCATTATTTTCCAGTCATCTCAGGCCAAACCCACACAGCTGACCGAGTGTGTGTAGGAATGGGAACGCTGACTAAACAGACCAGTGCACCAGCAGGCAGACACTGGCAGCTTTGTGTGTGTAACCACTGTAAAGCCAAAGGAAATTAAAATCATTCTATAATTGACATTTTTGGACAGTGACACCTTTTATACGGGCCCTGTAGCTGCTGTACAGGGAGGAAAATCACGAAGCCACTGTAGGTCTGATACTTTCTCCTGTACATGATGGATGATACCATGAAACTCATATAGGGCTGCAACAATGAATTTACAAACCCATAAATAATCAACAACTATTTTGATAATTGATAGTTCTTGATTTTACAGCTTCATATATATTATATTTAGAATATTTCATGGTTTCTCTGCTCCATAAGATAAAGAAGATCATTAAAACAAAAAAAAATTGCATTGTTTCAATTTGCAACTGGATTTGAAAACGATTGTTCTGCCATTGTCTCAGTAACATTAAGGACACCAGACTGAAATCACACACTGTCTCACTGTAACGTCGACAGTGTGTGATTTCTTTCTGCTGCGTCATGGCACGTTTCACAAACTACCACAGAGAAAGACAACACACACATTCACAGTCACACACCAACCAAGCTGCTTCAGCGCACACACACGCACACAAATCATTTCCCTAACCTTACCCATTACCAGTCTCATCGGGTTATGGTCTACACACACACATACACTTAGACAGTAAGTTTCCATACACATGGACATATCATGCACACAATTAAACACACACACACACACAGACACGCCCTCACTTCTCTGCTTTCTCTATGTGGACAGTTTTTTTAATGGGTGTGTTAATTAATAATGAATGCAGAGCAGCAGGCAGACTAAGTCCAGACTCCCTGTATCACACTGGGTCTCTCTCAAACGCAAACACACACACACACACACGTTTGCGCAGCAGTCATAGTGTTGACACATGCAGACATAATGCAGATTAAGTGCATAACCCTTACCCTAATCCTAAAAAGTGCTTTTAAGGGGACAAAATGTCCTCACTCCCTATGGTTTCTACGTTTTTTTGGTCCTCAAAGATACCCATACAAGAACACACACATGCACTAAGCTTCATGACAACATATTAAGTCATGGCAGATACACAGCGCCTTAATGGTTAGGAATAATCAACATATTGTACAAACATATAATGATTTGATGATACAATTAATCAAGTAAAATGAATCAAAAGCATGTACATGTGACAGCTTACGTGCAGGGATGCAGTCGTGGGAAAAAGGAAACATCAGACAGAACATGAAATATGAATTAAAGTAAAATCTACAATCCATATTTAGAAACACTTCAAGTTTGACATAGTAGCTGCTGACATACTGTGGTGTCCGTTTTCTGGGCAAGTGCAGGCGACATGTGTGGCAGGGAAATGTCTGTGTGTGTGTGTTCCAAGTTTACACGCTCACATTATGGGGACAAAAAGCAAGTCCCAGTGTAACAACAAATTGTTACATTTTAAGGTGAAGACATGTTGTATGGTTAGGATGAGGTTTGTCTGGTCCTCACAACATCTTTAGCTTTACATGTGTGAGACTTTCAGGTTTTCCGATTCGGTTAGGCATTGATTTATGGTGATTAGGGTTAGGATAAGGGGTTAGGGAATGTGTTTTGTCTATGAGTGTCCTCACTATGAATGCTGCACAATAATGTGTGTGTTTTTCTGATATAGGCTACACTTGGGAACACATTTTAGACTATAAAGACGTTACTTAAGGAACATATGAGTATTTGGGAGCTAAATCTTTCTCCCTAATTGCAAAAAAAAATCTAATTTTAGGATCAGTGATTAAAAAAAAGTTACATACGTGTGTGCATTGTGTGTGTGGCGTAAGTAAGGGGAGAGGAGTAATTGCCACGGGGGTTTGAACAGCAGAGCTATTTAAAAATCCAAACCAAACGTGCATGAGACAAATTTATGACTAAGTGGAGATAAGAAAAGACATAGAATAGACATTAACCACACACACACACATACACAAAGTAAGAGGGTGAGATGAACTCAGATGAGACTCAGATGAACATACAATAGTAACAGCATAACAAACTGGGGCATCACTCCTGAGGATTGGATGCATCTCCCCTCCTCTCTACACCCTCTAAAAGCTTTAAATGTGTATATTTGTGAATTTTTGTTCCACACTTTCTCTTTGCATTCTCAGGAAACAAGGAAACCTTTTTATTTTTACCTTTACTCTGACCTTTCCCTAACCTTTCCTCAGGTGTCACCTACAGCCAGACACATCAGCTTTGATAAAGAAAGACGTATAAGACATTTACGTGAAGTTATTTACATTTTAGTAACACCAACAGGATTTTCATTGATATAGTAATTTCTGCTGCTGCTGGCCTAGATGCATAAGGTTTTTGTCTTTGTAAAAAATATATTTCCTTCATGGACAGATGGTAAAATTGTATAGTTAGCACATTTTTTGTGACGCATGTGAATATTTCAGACATAAATAAAGACGAGACTGAAGAGACAGTAAGTAGATGTTCAGGCGCTCATTATGTTAAAACGAGGGCAATATAACGATCACAGCAGCCCCTAGAGGCCATTAATGTTATGCTTGAAGTGGTTACTATGCCTCAAACAAAGTGGATGTCATTGTTAGGATATGATGTCTCGTCCTGTATACTGTAACTCATACCCACACCCTTAAAATGTTTTTCCTTGCTAGGTAAATTAAAATTGAAAGAGACTAAATAAAGCATTTAGTCATCAGAAAACAAATGATCAAATCACTATGATTAAAGTTGAAGTAATTTCTCAAGCTAATTAGTCAGCATGTTCTCAGGATTTCTCTTCCCCAAATTCAGTTGGGATCGGCTACAGTTTCTATGTAAATAATAGATGGATGGAAAATTAATAAGTGTTTCTCGATTAATTTTTCCCAAAAGATGAGAAGTCGTCAATTTTAACAGCAGCCATTTTGACATGTTTTAAGGCTCAAGGTTTATTTGCCATTTGAGCCATTATTGAGTCAGCAAATTAAAAAAAGCAGGAATAACAAAAGCAAAAAATAGACTAAGGCAAATAAATATAACACTATACAAAATAAAATTAAATATAAAAACTAAAAAAACAGCTAAGAAATATACAAAACAGTAAACATAGGGAATGTATTACAAATAAACACTATCCTAGAAATGTGTAAATATACTTTAGGGGGAAAGGGTATTATACTTTTGAGAATATTACACGTTTAACTATAGTTAAATAAGTGCAGAAGGAAGTGCACAGGTGTTACTGAAAAGATTAACTGTTCACTTTATGTACGTCATAACAGTGGACAAGAATGCACCCTGAAACTGAGAAAGCTAAGCTGCCACCATAAATTTGATTATTTACACCTCCTACTGTCAAAGTGGCTGCCATGAAAAAGGACAGTTAATTGGATATATGTGAGTTTTCACACTGTTGTCCACTCAGACACTGCACCATCCAGCAACCCTGAGTACAATGTCAGATAATGTTTCTTTATTGTAAATGTGATCGAATAACCCAAGATTTAAGGACAACTCATAACATAAATTAAACAGACATAATTTAACTGGAATGTGTAGGCCAACAACTGCATCACCTAATAAGGATCCTCTCACTGAGTATATATCAGTATCAGAATGAGGATCTTCACTTTCCTGGGGGGGGGAAAACATAGGACAAAACATTCACGCCCAACGTGGGGCTCGAACCCACGACCCTGAGATTAAGAGTCTCATGCTCTACCGACTGAGCTAGCCGGGCTAGGTAAACTGCTAACATGGCTGCCAACTTAAGCCAGAGTTTTTATGCTCACAAGAAGTTGCATAATGAAAGGTGCAACCACACACAACTTTGTACAGCCATTCCTCTGAGGACACTGCACTGATTTCCACTCATTTGGTTTGCCAAACCTAAAGCACTGTAGGTCTGCGACTATTATTTTCATAATAGATTGATATGTTGATTATTTTCTTGAGTAATCTTTGGTCCATAAAATGTTGATCAGTGTTTTTCAAACCTGGAAATGATGATGGCCACAAATGCCTTGTTTTGTCAACAAACCAAAATTATTGAATTTCAATGATTTCTTTGTTAGCAAAATGGAGCAAAGAAACAAGCTAATAAATATTAATTAATTAATTAATTATTGACAAATAAACTATTATTAATTGAGTAATTGTTTCAGTCCCAAACCAGTGTGCAACATGTAGGAGAGTTAATTTGCAGACACTGAATGAACCACATATATGTATGTTTGAATGAGTGTATGATCACTTAGGTTTAACAGCTGTTTGTTTGCCTGAGAATACGCCTATTGCAAGTAAGGGCCTTGCTTTGTGGAAGCCGCCATCTTGTGCTGCCATTTTCAGGCAGAGGCTTAATATAAAAATTAAGAAGAACAACATCCTTGGTGTGGAGTGGTGACATTTGCAGTTCCATCATTAGATGTTTCTTGTGGCACTTTCCTACTTGGTGTGGTATCAGGCACGTCGTTTTCCATTACTGTAGTACCTCCTCAACATGGGCGGGGTCATAATAGCACTAGCAAAGCAGTTGTTTTCGGTGTACTAAATCCTTGTAATCATTAAAAAGACTAGTTTAGTACTTCCTGTATGACCAGAGAACAGACTCTGTCTGACACAGTCACTGATATGAAAGACAATTGAACAGGTTGTGATTCGGTTCACGATCGCCGGCTTTCAGCAGTGCTGTTGCTAAATACACCAGACTCCTCATAACGCTTGCAGTGACGGCATTCTCTGACCAATCAGTGGTTGGCAGTCTGTCGATGTTACATTTTAGCATTGGCTAAGCTCATTTGGAACCTTGCCCATAAAAAGCACCAGGTACCAGGTACTACCCCTAATGGAAAAGCAAAAGCAAAAAGAAGAGTCAAGTCAAGCCGAGCCATGCTAGAACTGCATAACGGGAAAAGCTCCATAAGATCGCTTAAAAGTAAAAATTGTTCAGATAACATAGCCTTAGGCTTTTGCTCTGTAGAGGCCACCATCTTGCATTGCTGTGTTTTAACACCAACCTAGATGGACGAATCGGCATTTCAAAACTAAGACAAGCATCATCCTTTCTGATATACCAGGGCCACCATAGTTCTATCACACCCCTTTGAAAGGGAGTGGTGACAATTTACAGTCCTACCATCATTACATGTCACTAATTCTTACGCACTGAACCTTTAATTTTACCACAGTTAAAATGTCTACCTTAACCAGCAACTCAGAAATTAGGTTCTGCCTTACTGGTACCAGGCTTTGGTACCAAATAAAGACCACTACACACACACACACACACTCTAGCAGAGTCATTGGTATTCCAGACGACTCCTGCAGACTCTCCTCTTTACCACCCTGTAACTCATCAGATTTGGTATAACAGACAATAATCTGTAAACGAATAGCTGGATTACATAACGTGTAACACACACAGACATACAGGCTTATTGCACTGATGGCATGCCACACACACATTACACAGAACATACGCGCACACGCACACACACACACACACATTGATGCTAGCGTACAATGACGTATCGTTTTTCGCTTAATTTATATAAAATTCCTACACTGTCATTCATTTTTTTCCCTCGCTATAAAGATAAGTCTCGCATTAATGACATTCTCATTCAAGTATAAACGCGAAAGCACGTAATTTTTGTGGCCGTAAAAGTCAAATATTTTCAGACAGTTATGATATTAAGATAATTCGACGTTAGCAACTGGTTAATTAACGGTCATTAAACCTCCACTGTGGTTGTTAATGAGGTGTAACGCGTCGACTTTGCTTCTAAATGTCCATATTTGAGCTCAAACAACAACCATATTTGTGAACTAGCCACTAAATATCTAAAATAATCTGTGACATTTTCGTATTTTAGACCGTTTCTTACCTTTTATTCCAGGTTTTCCAGGTTCCTCCCTGTCTCTATCTCCGATGCACAGACAGCACCAGCAGAGTGCGCGAGGACAGCTGGCACAACGCGAGCCGCAAGATGCTCTTTTGCCAGCCCGTGCGGCTCCAGCCAATGGGAGGCCGCTTGAGCCAGAGCAACGGAAGAACCGACCAATGGGAGGCAAGATGTGTCGACAGGCGGGGTCTCCCTCCTCAGCGGACAGGGGCGTGACTCCTGCCTCCGGTGCTGCCTTCAAATGCCGTCAAACAAAATGGGAAACTATTGTTTCCACTTCAGAATCAGAAATCCGTTTTGTTGACAAATAGTTGGTGTTTTGTAGCATAAATAAACAAAGAAACACCAAATGAGATTAAGATTAAAGAAAAAATAATAATAATGTGAAATAATATACACTTTGTACTCTGACAATAATATGTCATGTTTTGTATATATATATTCTGGTTACACACACTTAAAATTGCAAATATTCTACTTTTAAATCATCTTAATATCTAATATTTACTATTTCTACTCATGTTTATAATTCATGCTTACTATTAATTAACATCTTTGATGTCTGCTGCTGCTGTGATGTGGCAAACTTTTCAAAATTAAATGAGGGCATATTAAACTATGAAAATAAACTACTGAACATTTTTTTTATTTGAGAGATATTAAATATAAAAACAGTAGTTATATTTACATTTCAAACATCTGTGTATGGCGCAAAAATCTAATTGGTATTGAAATAAAAACCCAAACGTTTCAAAGACGAAATTTCAATCAACAACAAAAAAAAAAAACAGGAAATCCTCTTCAGTCACAGCACTGATGTGTTTGGTTTCAGTCGTGAAAAGGCTGCTCTTACAGCAACAAGTGTTTACGAGGAGCACCTGAAGGCAACAATATGGTGCTGAAGAGCCACAGTATGGAGACAAGATAGCTCCTTTTGGCAGCAGGAGGACTTGGACAACGACCACTGCTGCTGCTGCTGCTGCTGCTGCTGAGAATGAGTCATTTACAATTCCAACAAAATTATTGAGTTATTGAGGAAAAAGTTACGGGATAAGACCATAGAATGTCATTTATCTACATTCTTTATGCGCTTTCCTCTTTATTAAGTCAAATCAAAGATATGAATCTTTGTCGAGCAGAAACACTTGAGAGTTATACAGTAACACTCAGCAATTTTAATCTACTTAAACATTCTGGGAAGTTTAAGAGGAATCAACCTGCATGGTCGACTTGGCGTAAAGATCTCGGGCTTTGACCTAAAATCTTTGTGGGCTACTGTGCATTCCATGGACATCGGATGTAGAAAGTGGGAGTAAAGTCACCTTGGATTTGACCACATAGTAGTTAAGAAAAAATATGGACACAAATGTATCTCGATAATAACGTTCTACGTGGTATTTTGCACAAAAAAAACAGCATAGCCAACATGTCTATGAATAAAATTGGCAGCCAAGTTTCCGAGTTGGAAATCCGACCTGAGGGTCCGTCCCATTTGAAACCTCCGACTAGGAACTCGGAAAATCTGACTTCTTCAGTTACACACTGGAGCTTTAAATGAGCTGCAAGACAGAAAACAACAGGAGAACATACCAATAATAACAGAGACTTTCAGGCTAAATCACAAGAAACAGTCCTTTTTTTTTTATTTCACGGTTCATTTCTTACATTGTTCAAGTACAAAGTTAAAATGCTTTTTTTTTTTAATTAGTTCATATTCATACAAGAGTAAAATAATAATAATAGTGCCTTTTCATTACTACGACAAACTTAAATACATAGTAAAGACAAACTTGATTTATATTCCTAACAATATATTTTTCTTATTTTCAGATAAAATTTTAGCACCTTTTGAAACAACCACCAGGTCCTCTTTTTTATTTCTCATCTTTCATTTAGTCCATGAGATGAGTGTCTGCATGCGCCACAGCATTGTCTTTGTACGTGTGTGTGTTGTGCGACTGTGTGTGTGTGTGTGTGTCAGTAAAACAGTGTGTTTTGTGTGCGTGTTTGTGTGGCTGTGTATCAGTGTTTTTAAAAACAGCGCGTCACTCAGCCTAAAAGCTGTCGATAGGCGAACAGAAACGTCATCACCGTGTCACTTTAAGATTATCTTCTCCGTCCCTCGGTCACTCTTTGTTTTCTGACTGCACTCTCAAACAGACACACAGCGGAATAATTAATAATAACAACACCACTGATGTTGTTAGTCAAAACCTTTTTAAATTAAATGAAAAGAAGCCACTGGTTCCCCAACTTTTTGTTTGGTTTATTTACTTCCTACATCCAAGATAATTTAGTTTTAAAAGGGGAAAATATTGCATTATCTCATGCTTTATTTTCAAATTTACTCGCAGCTTCACTCATTCAAGTATCCCAATTTCAAAATTTCACAATAAAAGCTGGGGAGTGTGAATGAATTAGAGGAAAAATGTGTTCTTTTGCCACACAAAAGTAATAAGTGTTAATGACAGATGATTATTATTATGTTGTTATTATTATTATTATTGTTAGATGAGAGTATTAGACTTTTTCATCCCTCTGCAAATTAAAGATAATACCTTTTATTGTAAAATGTGCAAAATACAGCATAAGAAAGCCAATGATTTTCCCCTTTCAGATTATTTAATTTACATTATCTGTGATGGAAAAACTACAAGTGAAATGATTATTCATTTAATCAATTAACATAAAAGAAAGTTTGAAAAACGATTGATTGTGAAAAAGTTCCATTTGCGACTCTCTAAAGCTTGTGAAATGTAAATAATAGCTAATTTATTTCTGTATCTGAATTGCTGACATATTTTAGAACATTCACTGATAAACAATCTGTAAAACAATAGATAACAATAGATCTGTCTCGCATTTCACATCTATGTTTATATTATTTAAAATGACTGGTCATCTTGTATTTGGGAACCAGTGGAAACATCTTAATGGTCCAATGAGTAAAACTGAAGTGAAAAAGTGAAATTATTTGTCATTCGTCAGAAATTAAAAGAATTATTTTAACTGATTTTTCTGTTACAATTTGTGAATTGCTTATTTCTCACTAACCTAAATAATGAGACATTTGATGTAAATTCTATTTTAAATCTAAGGTGAAACACTTCTCTTTCCTTTATTTCCAAATACTACTGAAGATTTTCAAAAGTTCTGGGAACCAGAGGAAACTTCTCGAGGATTTCTTAATATTTCTTGATACTGAAAGTGCGGGTTTTTTATTTCACGTCTGTGTTTGAGAGTGCAGGCCCTGCAGCTCGTGGCTCCTGCAGCTCGTGGCTCCTGCCCTTTTTTTCTCCCGGCGTCCTCGGATACAACAGAACAAGTCACTATACTAACTGTAATATATGCTTTCTCGAGCCTCTCTCTCACACCCGGCGTCTATAGGCTGAGACTGAACTGAGCACCAACCTGGAACAGTACACACACACGATAACAGATTATTATTGTAATATTATTACCATTATTTTTATTATCATTACTCCCTAATCTAACATGAAATCAGAGATTACACGGACTGACTGACATGCAGCACCTGGGGTGTGGTAGTGTGGGGTAAGGGGGATTTTGGTCGGGTAACGGATGGCGGGTTATGGGAGCACCGAACGCCGCGGGGTGGTGGTGTGACACCCAGGGGGCGCCGTGGGGGGAGGGGGAAGCCTGATGGCGGCAAATACACAGTGTGTATGCTTAGTAAGTGTGTGTGTGTTTTTTGTCATTAGTGATGTCTTCGGTGGTGAGGAAAGGAGTGTAGAGAAGCGTGAACGTCGGCACCATGTTTGCAGCAAAGTGTGTGTGTGTGTGTGTGTGTGTGTGTGTGAGTATGTGTGTGTATGAGAGAGAGAGAGAGAGACCTGCAAGAGCACTGTAAAAAAGAGACGTTTTAAAAAGCACCTGAAGGTTGGTTATATAAACAGAGAGTAAACTTGTTGGAAAAAAACTCTCTGAGCCTGCTGGTTTTGCCGTTTGTCTTGTGTCACTGTGCCTGTGTGTAGATGTCTATGACTATGTGTGTGTGTACTTGTACATACATCTTCGTAAGGACTTACAGAAAAAAACAAACAAAGAAAAACATGCATAAACCGGCGGAAGCATGGACATTTTGGCTGAAGGGCTTAAGATAAAACGTGGATGGATGGAGCGAGCGAGCCGAAACCAAGTTGCACCAACGTCTCGTGTCGCAGCCCAAGACGAACAAAAAAGTCCATTGGGGCCATGGCCTCAACTCAACAGGAAGTCGGCCATTTTGAATATTGGCGTCCACCTTAGCGATTAGCGTGTTTTCGTAAAATAAACAAGCTAGTCTACGGAGCGTAGACAATTTATACTGGACACATCAAAGATGAAAAGTTATCGCAGATTCAAAAGGGGCGGGGCCACGGCAACCATTGGAATTTTGCCAAATCTCGACCATTTGCAACAAAACAGGAAGTGCCCCTATAGCTTTGCCATATATTGACCGATTGCCTCTAAACTTCATACGTGACACAAGAGACCGACCCTGAACACGTACACGTTATTATAATTATTGTTCTGTGGAGTGAAGACTGTTGTTATTTGTTTCATTTTCTACGCACTCCGATCACATTCCCCGGTATACACAGTAGAACGTACCACACTTTGAGAACCACGGGGGTTAAAGATAAAATGAGGTCCAGACGCGTGTCCTCACCAAGAATGCTGTACAAGGACGTGTGTGAATGTGTGCGTCCAGTTGTTAGCTGGTATCTGAGGAAGGTCAGAGGATCGGAAGGCTTCCTGGAGAGAGAAGATGGCCGACTGACCACCGAAAAAAGCACCAGACTGAAAGAGATGACAGCCCTGTTTAAATAAAACACACAGGCAGCAGGGGGGAAACACAGGCACGGTCACTCGTGTGCTGTCAAACACGTCCACCAACCCTCGACTCCTCTGCCGTATTCAAGATCATACAGGAGCTGAGATGATCCCAGCATGCATTGGGAATCGATCAAAGAGCAGAAGAGTTTGAACGGTTGTATGTGTGCGTGTGTGTGTGTGTGTGTGTGTGTGTGTTGCGTAAAGGAAAGGAAAGGAAGTATGTGTTATTTATACAGGACTATCTGCTTCAGTTGTAAGGAAGTAAAAAACCAGCATAGTGTCTGCAGAGGAAAAGGTTCTGCCTCGGGTTTGACTGGATGTCGCTGCAGGTTTTGGATCCAAACCCAGCAAAGCAGGAGCTGAGGACTGAGACCAGGTCAACCAAAACCAGGTCGACCGAGACCAGACACAAAACGCTGAGGCTGAGGCACAAAAGATGCCGTCTAACTCCTGGAAGAGTTCAGGTTTTATCCCATACTGACTTCCCCGTTTCTCTCTGTCCTGCTAAAAGATTTTTTAAAAATAGCCAAAATTTGATTAAATTAGAGTGTTGAATTGAATTTAATGGCTGCTGCTGCTGGAAGAAAATAATCTCACAAAATGAAGATGAATATTGAAATATTTTTACATTACATGTCATTTAGCAGACGCTTTTATCCAAAGCGACTTACAATGGAATTGAGTACAATGAGCCAGGGGTGGAATCGAACTTGCGACCATGATGTCTTTCGCACACAGGGTAGGGTCTTAAACACTGAGCCACTCCACCCCGGACCCCTTTTGACAGGAGTCCACTTTCGAATGGACAGAAAGCACATTTGAGTGTTCAGTACGATATTTAATTAAAAATCTAGAGCTTGGCTGTTATTAGATGTTTTCAACGATCGCGTTGCTACCTCCAGAAGATTCATGAGGAAAAATGTAGATGTTCAGATTCAGTTGTTGTTGACGGGCCTTTTGCTTTATACGGAAGCCCATTTAAGAAGTAAAAAGATATATAAGTAAGTCATAATTAGTAGAAACTAGTTGTGACGACAGCGTTTTCCAAAGAAAAAGTTTAGAGTTGTCACGGCAACCATGTTCCTATTTGACAATACCAGCTGTCAATCACACTGGCGTCCACTCATACTGTCTATTTTCCAAACTAGCGATTGACAGCATTCACTTATCATGGAAACGTCGTAAATCAAGTAACAAAGAAGACTCATTTTCCCCATAGACTTGACATTTTATAACGAGCTGAGTTGCCCCCTGATGGCTATACAGCATACTGCTACTTCCAGGTCGGCTTCAGCAAGGAAACCACAATCGTAGATTAGCTTGTATTGCTAACAGAGACAGTTAAATTAAATTAAAGCCGCACTCATGACGGGTGAAAAACAAACTGAGGTTCAACAGAGAGAAACCGCCTTATATTGACATTTCACAGTACACATAACTGTCACACTAGTGTCCTTTGTCACTGCCAACATGTGTGTGTGTATGTGTGTGTGTGTGTGTGTGTTCCCAGGTCTGGTACAGCATTATGACATAATTAGCACCACCTCATTTTTACCACACGAGGGTAAACTAGATAAAAACTAAGTATGCGAAACCGAAGACATGATTACAAACGGAGTCGAGCGGAAGCTGTCGCCGTATATATGTGTATATATACTGTACATACAGTATTATTCCAACTTAACCATTCACGTCACAGCGAACTGAGCTACAGTAGTGAATGAAATCGTTGTCAGCATAACTGTTAAAATGCTACCAGTAAATCATAATATACAATCACTGCCTAAAATATTGCAAAAATGACCTAAAAATTAAAACATAAAAAAATAAAACAGTGTAGAGTGGCTGTAGATCCTGACCACGTTCTAAGTAATTACGTGCAGTTACATTTGTACATATATACAATATATATATATATGTATATATATAAATATATATGTGTGTTAATGTCTGAGTGCGAAGTAAAAAAGCTGACTTTACTCTTTGTTTTCACCTTTTTCTAACACATCGACCTCAACACAAAGGATGTTTTTACCCTGACATGAGTGTTTTGCCATGTTCTACACACTTTTTCTGATTTTTATTAGACGATAACAATACTAATGTCCCACATACCATATCATTTCAAATCCCTGGTGTATTAGCAACAACAGAAGGTAATTCATGTCTAACTGTTATGGCAGATGCTACATTATGAGCACCAATAAGAGGGAATTTAACCTAAAACCCCAAATTTACGTTTTCATTTTAGTATTTAATGTTGTGTGACTGCCCTATTAGGATGCGATTAGTTTTACATTTAGATGTGGAGTAATGAAGTCATTATTACCAGAGCTTCTAAGTGATTTTACACGCACATGACGACAGGAGGTGCCCACCTGTAGTAGTTTTACTGAGATTTCTTATCCTGTGCGAATTGGCCGTTAAAATGACAGATGTCCTGTAGACCCCATGTAAAACTAATCCTAGCAGTAAATATGTGCGTAAATATTCTGTCACATCCTGTTTACGAGTAGTTTTCTGCGGACTTTCAGACAGGGAGGCACTTGAAGAAGAAGCGTTCAGTTTTTAGGTGGTTGCACAAGCATGTGGCAAACCTTGGGAGTTTTCGGGCAAATAACAAACACCATTCCCAATCAAAAGGGGGTCAAAGGGGTTTTTCAGTGTCCTTAACTTTTGCACATTTGCCTACAACTATTCGATAAATCTGAATTTCCATAATAGTGAGGTTATGCACCAGCATTTCATCCCTGGTCCAGTTTCGCGTTTTAGGCTCTTTAGCTTCTGTCGGCACCATGTTGGCGCGTGGAAGCAGCTTTGTGTGCCACTTGTGGTAGTTTCACTACAGACGTCCTGTGGTAAAATGACATTACTCCACCTTTCCATGTAAAACTAATCCCAAATTTACAGAGATTTGTTGAGATGTTTTCTTCCAGAGCAGCTTTTCCTTTAAAACCAGATCAGTGAACACTCAAAAGTAGAAGAAATTGTTTTAAAAATAAAGGACTTTTATAACACTCCTGTCTGTCTGTCAGGACTGGCGTCGTCTCCGTCTGCTTTTGACTCGGTTAGGAAAACAAAAATCACTGCAGCGACCGAAAAAAACCACCGGAGACCTTTTTGAGTCTCAAAGAGCACCAGAAATCTGTAAAAGTGTCATATTAAAGTGGCACCGTTTTGGACTCGTATCACTGCCTGACCAGCACCACAAGCTCTAACTGGCGTTTCTGTGTGTGTGTGTGTGTGTGTATGATTGTGTGTGTGTGTTTCATTATTAATCCACTGTAATATAAAAAAGAAGCACTGTCACTCACTACGCATGGATACAGTTAAGTGTTAACGGTTCAGAGGGAATCAGACAGAGAGAGAGATTTCTCTTTCTCAAAAGGTCGGGGCATCTCGGTGAGCTTTGCGCCCCCTGGAGGTTTGAACTCTGTAAAGCCAGAAGACATCAGTTTCAAGGTCGGACAGGAAGTATGTGTGTGATGAGTTACAGTACAGGAGCCCTGCACCAGTGAGTGTGTGAGTGTGTGTTTATCAGTGACTGTAAATGCAGACGGACGACTTCTGTCCGCTTCTTTAAACGTCTTCTTTATTAGCGTAACGTGAGTATATAAGCCAGAAGTAAGTGTATAATTGTTTAAAAATAAGAATTGTTTGATTTTTGTTGCATTACAATAAGCTTTATATATACTTTAGGAAAGGGCTGCCATCTTGTGCTGCCGTGTTCCTACGGCAGCCTGAATGGACAAACTAGCCAGAGCATTCAGAATTCAGTACCAGAGCCTCATTTTTTGGTACTTTATACTCTGTTTTAACAACAAAAACGTAGTTTAAGTTGTGAAAAAAAGTACAAACTCTTAGGTTTAACCCTCTAAAAAACTTCAGACCTAATGATTTAACAAGAGTCAGTACTTTTGTGCAACCAATTTAACTGTTTCTACCGTCAAACAAACCAATCCACAATCCGCGCTTGGTGAGGGAAACGGGCAGGTTCACCATTAGATGTCGCTAATTCTTGGCTAAAAATATCTTGAGTGCCTCCTGGTGGCTGGATGCAGTAGGTGCACCCTTAGTTTTCGTCTTCTTATGTGTTGTTGAGTCAAACTTATGAATCATTTTGTATCGCATTTTTTAAAGAAAAAAAGGGGAGCGGCAATAATTGTGCAAAAGTCACTATATTAGTACTTTTTGCTCAGGTGTGTTTATATAGTTGGTTTATGTGATTTTATCAGAAAAAAGATATAATACACTCTATATTGCATATTATAGCCTCCGTTTATACGTTTTAACATAGTTATGGAAAAATAAGGGTTAAAGCAGGGGTCGTTGTGATCATACTGATGCTCTAGCGGCTCTAACGACTCTGCTTGATGCAGACTCAGGGCAGGAAATGACATCACAACCAGCACAAGATGGCAGCGCCGCCCACGTGCCCTTACAGTGGGCAGGAAGTGGAGACACGTCGTCCGTCTTTATTTACAGTTAAAAGGATGTAAATCAGTCAAAGTAGCACCAGGGGACTCAGGTCAGCCAATGGTTTACAGGTGTGTGTGTGTGTGTGTGTGTGTGTGTGTGTGTGTGTGTGTTAATCCGATCATCCTGCATCAGCCAACCTTTATGTAATGAGCTGTATACTGTGTGTGTGTGTGTGTGTGTGATAGAGAGAGGGAGCGAGACAGATAAAAAGTTGTGTGTGTGTGAGTGTATGTGTGTGTGTGTGTGTGTGTGACTAGTAGCAGGCGAAGAATTCCTTGAGCGGGGCGAAGAGGTGCCTGATGACGGGGACACTCCACGAACGTCCCAGCAGCCTCTGCCTGGCCAGACGACTCATGTTGGACACGTCCGTGTAGTGGACGGGGAACCCAAACACCCTGGAGACACACACGCAAGACATTTGATTAGTTTAGTCTGGATTAGATTAGAAACTGAAATGTTTTTATGTGTTAATTTGAACCTTTTTTACATTACACTACAGAACGTTCACACACACACGTAAAAAAAGGTCATTAAATCTTTTTTTTTTTTTTTTATTACACAGCAACAAATGAAGTTAAAACATGCACAATCTAAAAACCTAATGGTTTTATCATCTGCCTCCATGAGTGAGGGAGAATATTTTGGGGCTTCTCATGTTAAGTGTTCATGTTACCAATTCCATTATATACAATATAATAGATAATGAAAATAGGTAAAATGGAAACTTTACAGCCCCAAACTCGTCCCCTCTGCGACAGACTCTGCTTATTCACAAGCAGAATCTGTCTATGGAGATTAACCAAAACACAGACCAGAAAGACAAATGCTTTCAAAAATAAAATATAAATATATAGATAATGTTCAAATGCTATGTCTCTCTACAAAAGGGCGGCCCAAACTAAGACTTTTGTTTAGTCCATCAGACTTACATTTATAAAATGTGATATTAATGCTTATGCTTTTCTCCTTTTTATGGTAGGTAGGTAGGTAGTTGGTAATAGGTAGATCGGTTGGTGGGTAATAGGTAGTTAAGTAAGAGGTAGGTAGGTACTAAGTTAGGTACTATGTAGGTAGGTCGGTTGGTAGATAGATCATTATTTTAGTTGTTGCTTAATCTATGTCCTTTTCTAGTACTTCTTGTATTCGTCACTTGTCTCTGAAGCCTTTGCTGCTGCTGTTAGAATATGAATTTCCCGTGTGGTATCAATAAAGTCTACTCTAATTTAATCTAATTGGTCATTTAGTAGATGTTTCTTCCATTTTAAATACTGATATTTAATTTAATGGAAATACAGAAAAATTACGTTCGTTTTTGACAGAAACAACTATGGTAAGTTGTTATTCAACTATGTTAAAGCTAAAAGAATATATATTAAAATAAGGAACCTGGTGATCCCTGTACTTTAATGCTTTGATGTGGATACAATAGAACACAAGGGTTGGATTCCAAATGGAAAAAGTTTGGGCAGCCCTGGTTTAAACACAACCATCACAACAAAATCACAAACACAGGATGCTCAAACTCAGCGCACACACAAGTTTACACACACACACACTCACCTTTCCATCTCGGTGCACCAGAGGATGTCCTCCTTGTTGTCCATGTAGACGGGGAAATGCTCGTCTTTCCCCTGCTTCACAGAGTTGGATCGTGTCGTTATCGTACGCAACTTCTCAAACTGGAATTAACATCCAGAAGCAAACATACACAGAGACAAACAGACACACACACACACACACACACACACACACACATCCTTTTTAATCCTACAGCTGTCTTTGATATGTGATAATGTGAAGATTTAGAACAAAACAAAACAAAAAAAATTGAGGGTTAGAACGGAAAAAAAATTAAAAATGCTCTCACTTGTTTGTATTTGATAAAAAAAAAAAAACCATGTGACTGCTTTTACCACAAGGTTAAATATTTAAATGACAAGTTTATGATAATCTCACACACCACATATACACACACTCTCACACACACACACACACAGGGTGTGTACCTTGGCAGTGCGTCCATGCTCGAGACACTCCTGTAAATCCAGCCTGTCGTTCACCATCGGTGTCAAAGGTCTGCGACGTGAAGAAAAGAGGTGGACGATGTGGTTAAATGGTGTAAATCTTATTTAATTTTTTAAAATATTGTTTATATTCTTGTTTTTCAGAGTCATAATAAACAGAAAGTGTAGGATATTATTATTATTACTTTAATACATGGGTTTAATGATAACAGCAACAAAACTAAAACATTTGTAACGACAATAATAAGAAATACAAGTTTTTGCTGTTTATTTCTAACCCAAAACTTAATTTTCAGTTTTTTATGTTATACAAGTTGCCAATCTGAATAAAAGAATTTGCATGGTCTAGATTTCTTTAGTTGATTCCTTCCTTTTTATTATCTGTCACACCATTAGTTTCAGCCACTTTTTAATTGCTGTTATCTTTAATATTCTGTAAAGATTTGATCAGATGTCTAAGTGAGCAGATTAGGGGATTTGTTTTGAAAATATTACCATGTTATCAATGTCTTGCTTCAGTAGGGACCAGAAATGTTTTAAAGGTGTGCATGAATATGTACATACGGGAGATGAATAATTGACCTGTGTCATCCAATTATGTCTACTTTGTACTGTGTATACAAACCTTCTCTTTGGGTATCAAAGTGAAAAAATCAATAACAAAAATACATAAACAAAAAGTCCAAAAAACTGTAATTTGTGCTGACATTTCAAAGAATTTCAAAATAAAAGTGTTTGTTTTGGGTATAGTTTGTGTGATTTCATTTCATTTTTTAATTACATTTTAATTGAATTTAATGTGTTGCATTTTGATTGGATAATGAGTGTTGTAAACAGTTATTAAATGAAAACCCATAGTGTGCGTGCTTGTGTTGAATCACCTGGACATGCCTGGCAGGTTCCCCCAGAAGTAGCGAGCGCGGTGCGCAGCAGACACTTCCTTGGCGTCGATCATCACCGGGTTACACTGTGGACGACGTGCACACGCAGTTACATAAAATGTGATTTATGTTTCCTTGCTTTTCTTAGAATGAGACATTTAAATGTGTCTAAAAGTCACAGTCTGTGTCTGCATAAAAACGGTTATTAAAAGCGCTGAGAAACACACTAGATTTAAGACATTAACAATGATTAAATAGCTTATATAAACATTAAAATAGATACAAAAAACAACAGCAAGAATATAAAAATATAACTGTAAGTATATATATTTAAAAAAAAAAGCTGCTCTGACTGGTTTCTGATTAAAAATATGATGGAAAAGTTGTGGAAGTTTACAGTATTTGTACCTAGTTTAATAATATTTGACCTTTATGCCACTTATAAATATATTATACTTCATATACTACTACTATATTTCGACTTCACAAGGTTTTCGGTGAGAATTATTTTTACTTTTTCCTCCAGAACAAAGTTTCGATGGTAGCTACTTTGCCAAATAAATCACTTATATATGAAAGAAAATATGAGTTCATAAAACATGATGCAATGTCTTAGGTTCAGCTTCTCAATAGTATATATTATTGTAGAAATTAAATGATTAAAAGTTCACATCACCCTGTATTAAGAGTGCTTAGCTTGCTCAGATATGTTTGCTGCTCATACGTAATTATAAGTTTAAATGTAGGACTTATTCTCCTATTCGTCTTGTTTTATCGTTAATAAAGTGTTTTCCATTTCCTTTTACGGAAACTAATGTTTCTGTGGCCACAAGGGGGCAGCACAACCAGCCATTCAGCTTACAATCATCTCTGTGTACTGTCCTGTCTGTGTGTGTGTGTGTATGAAGTGGTGAAGAGTTTTCACCGTGCCTCTAAGAAGCGCGAGATGTCGCGCTTGTCGCTGACTCCCATGGCGACCACGTTCTCAAACAGCCAGAAAAATGGCCGCTCGTCGCCGGGCTTTGGCCGCGCCTCGTGCAGCAGGCGGTAAAATTCGAAAAACAACCGGCCCGTTCCCTCTGGGAAAAGGACAAAAGGGAGACATTTTAGAATACATTTGTTTACACCCTTTATTGTGTTTCCTGCAAAAATTCTCAACAAAAATAAGCCCACAACAAATGGGTTACATGGGTTTAATCATAACAGCAGCGAAACCAAGAAGTTTGTAATTATAATAAGAAGAAATTTGAGGTTTTTTTGCTGTTCATTTCTAACACAAAAACCTAATTTTCAGTTCTTTGTGATCTGAATTAAATAATTCAAATTCCTTATAAGTTCCTTATTCTAGGTGTTCTTTCCATGGTCTAGATTTCTTTAAGTGTTTCCTTCCACTTTATTATCCTTCACACCATTAGTTTCAGCCAGTTTTTTCATTGCTGCTATCTTTAATATTCTGTATATAGAATTTATCAAGATGGCTCAGAGAGTAGATTAGGGGATTTTTTGGGGAAATATTATTAATTTCTTCCTTTAGTATGGAACAGAAAATGCTTTAAAAAGCAAAATAAGACAAAAATGTTGATCACTGCTTACCGTAAAGGCCTTTGCGTGCAGGGTTGACTATGGAGAGGTCGTTGCAGGGGCTTCCTCCGATCACCAGGTCAAACGGTCCCCACTCTTCAATCTGGACACAGAGGACACATCTCTAATATTCAAACATTTTACACTTACTGTAAATACGTCCTCCTGTGTGTTCTTGGCAGTTTTGACGTACGTGTTTGTGGGTGACGTTGCGAACGTCTCCCACGTACATGATGCGTCCGTGGTGTCGCACCATGCCCACGGTGATGGAGTCCTCGCAGACCTCCGACGCCACGTACTTGTCCACCTGGATGCCCAGATCCTTCAGCACCAGCAGACCTGAGAGAGCACACACACACACATACAGAAATATTCATTTATTTAATTATCTTTAACTGTGTTTAATTTTATTTGAATGTTACCATACAGCACTTTGGGCAACTAAAAAAGTGGATTGTATTGGATTGGAACAATTACGTTTAAAGGAAAGCCTGTGGCCAAGAGGATAAGAATTGGGCTCGTAATCAGGGGGATGCTAGCTCAAATCCTGGGATGCATCAAGGGCTGTGGTGCCCCCATTGCTCCCTGGGTGCAAATAAGTGCTGGCATGTCATAATATAATTAATTATAGCCTGAAAGTAATTACGTCTCATTTAAATTGATGAAATGATCCACAGAAAATAAATCTGCAAGGGTTTTAGTCACAAATCAAGCATTTTAAATAATAAAGAATAAAGATAAATATACTTTAAATCAGCTTCTCTGAACAGTTTGTGCTCTTGATGACATCGTGGCTGAGCCGTGAGTCATTTTTTTAGTATTTTATTGAGAAACCAGTTAAGGGACTGATAAAAAAATATAAACTAGGGTAAAGGCTCTGTGGAGCTGATTTTAAGGTTTTTCTTAAAGTGAAATGCTAACGTCTGCATGTTGACACGTTCACAATGACTGTGGTTAACAGGCTGATGTTTAACTATAAACCAAAATCAGCTGAAATTCATCACCCAAGGGATGTGTCATTAAAAAACCTCACAGTAAAGCTGAGAGGAAAATAAATCATAAGTGTTATTATCTCAAGAAAGTCAAAAATGAAGGTACAGCTTACACAAGGGCAAGTTTGTTCAAATTCCATCTGTGCAAAATCGCCAAAAAACGCAGAAAAGTGAAAACGCTCAATCCAAGATGGCGGCTTTCCTGTTGGGTTTGGATCATGGTCATAATGTAACGACCTTCTACACACGTGTACTGATTTTCATGCATGTACAATAAACGTGCTGTTCGGGGTGAATTTGGACGGTGGGCGGCGCACGTATTTGCCCCTCCCACATCCCACAGCCAATCGCTTGTATGCACGTTCACCGACCCACTTTCAGACGTAAATTTTCAACAATCTGTGAGTTTTGGGGCATGGGAAAGCATGAAAAATGCGATTTATTTCCAGGAAAATTATTATTATTGTTATATAATAATAATAATGATAACAATAAAAAACTCCTTCAGTTTCAGTAGGAAAAAAAAAATTAAATGCACAAAATAAGAAAATAAGAGTAGAGAAATAGGAATATAAATGAAAACAAACACCGCTGCAGTATGTAAGAGCAGAAAATGTAAAAATAATAAATGAATCAATGACTAAATAAAGGTAATAGTAGTTTGTAAATACCTGTGGCGATGCCGTCAAACAGGGAGAGGACTCTGATTGGTTGCCTCTTCTCTGCTGCAACAGGAGGGTACAACTTTGACGGCTCCTGAAAACAGAGAGTTATGATGAAGGAAAAGAAGGAGAAGAAGAAGAAGGCATTGACGAGAGTGGGATATTAAACTTAACAGCGTGTGGAGAGGACTCAACTTTTCTTTTTTTGGCAAACGTTTTCTGCTGAAAAAGCTTCGGCCTTCGTGGGTCGTTTATTTCTGACAAGATCTGACGCCGCTTCTCACTTTACTGTGTTTTATTTTGCCTCACGTTTATGTTTAGACTGAAGCGAATTAGGGATTAATGACCCACATTCAATCCCGGTATTACACAGTACCATATTATGTATACTTGCTGCAGCCATAGAGTCTGTTGTTCTGCATGTTCTGGGCGGGACGTTGTGTCCACTCAAGTGTTTTATTGTGTTAGTTTTATTTTATATAATACTTCTGTAAAGCACTTTGGTCAACTACTGTTGTTTATTAAATGTGCTTTATAAATAAATTGGACTGGATATTAACATCCAGGAAAAGTCTGTGTTGTCAGATCTGATCTTTAAAAAACACTCAAAGGTGGTTGAGGACAAATATTTCCACATTCCTAATCGGATTACACACGCCTCCTCAGATTATGTCATCAGTGGCGCTTTAACAGTATGTGTTATTTGCTATGATCTAATGGGTAAAAGTTATTTAATGACACAGCAGCGTGAGTAGAGCTGTCTACTCAAAGAGCTGATGGACTCAAACACACTGTCACTTACCATCTGAGATTCAAATATCTGCTCAAACTTTATGGGAAAGTTCAAATTTAAAAACCTTAAAAACCAGTTCCAGTTCAAAACACAGCCTTGAATTCGTCACGCGGTCTCAAGTAATTACCGTTTGAGCCACTGGAGGACGCAGTTTAGCCACAACAGCGGTTACTACTGGGAACAGCGGCTACTACAGAAGAAGTGAAGTTGTAAAAAGAATCGATTTTTATATTTAGAATAAATGGAGAGAAGAGAGGACAAATTCCTTGGGACAAAGACTCACAAATTCCTGTTCGTGGTTGTTGGCGAAGAAGTGCTGCAGTCTGCAGGGCCAGTCGTCGCGTCGCCGCAGTAACCCGTAGGTGTTGCGCGGTCCGCACATGTAGCAGTTCCACGGGTCCTCTTTGATCGCTGCGGCCGCCGAGCCCGCGCCGACCAACAGGTCCACGCACTCCACACAGAAACACCTGCAACATGTTTTTAACATGTCAAACTATGTTTTTCCTGCCATTTCTGTCAAACCGACACTAGATTAAAGAAAATACTCATAAATCACATTAGTATTAGGCAAAACAACAGTCAAGTTACGGTTAAATAATGTATTTTTTTTTTTTACAGAAAATAATATGTAAATCATAGTAATTCATGTCTGCTGTGACGTTAAACAGGTTTTAAATCACGATCATTTATGATAAAAATAACTGTTGTTGTTGCTGGAACATTTATTTTTTGGGATTCTTGAAATGTGGACATATAACTGATATTACTGTACAATATCGGTGCTTTTTAAGATGGCATTTCTGCAAAAAAATTACACCGTATTTAGAAAACGCCTGATAAATCACATGAATATTAGGCAAAACAACGGTGGCGTTAGGGTTTTTTACAGAATATTAGATGTAAATCACAGTAATATATGTCTACTGTGACTTTAAACAGCTTTTTTTAATGCAATAACTTATAATAAAATAACTTAACAGCTTCATACACAACAACAATCAGAAAACTAAAGCCAATTCAGTGATTTTAGCCCCAGATTTCATGTTTTTTTCCACTGGGATTCTAAATTCAAAGAATAACACCACTCCTCTGAAGAGATGCAAACACAGTATTCCAGCAGCTGTATTTGTGTTACTATCATATACTATAAACCATGTTTGAAGGTACATGGATGTAAATCATAAACTCAGTGAACAGCTCAGTCCTGTAACTGTGAGGACTGTGACGCTAATGCAGTTTATTTTTATCCCTCCTGATCTCAGCTGTGATGAAGTCTAGAGCCCAGATTTATCGGGATAAACATGTTCCACACGTCACGTTTCTGACATTTGTAGTGGGTACGTGTCCATGTGAAACCCAAAACCTTGAGCCACAGCCACAAGAACATGAAGAAGACTTATAAAAACACGGTCGCTCGCTCGCCGCCGGTGTGTCGCGTTGTACTGACTGACCTACAGCAGTTGTTGTTGCCACACATGAGCACTTCCCTGCCTCCACAGCAGATGGTGCAGTAGGACTGGTAGCCGTCGTCGTCGTACTGGTAGGCACACTCCAGGAATGAGTTCTGACGGACGGGATTTTAATAAAAGAGAAGATGGGGAGAGAAAAGAGCAGTCAGGCTAACATCTATTCATGTAAAGAGTCTGTTAAAGTCATGTTATTGTAAGTTGTTGGATGTTAGACGATAAAAGTTACTCATCCAATATACAACATCTCATGTTCTATCATGAGATGTTATAGTCAAATTGTTAATATCTTTCTATACTGTACTTTTCACACATGTGGAAAAGCGTGTTTATTATTTATTACCTTTATCTTTACTGTCTTTGCTGCTGTGACAATGTCAATTTCCTAATAAAGGAGTTATTTTTCCATCATTTAGATGTTTCGTGAAATACCATCACAAATAACGGACAGTTGCCTTTCCCCTAAATATTCTTGGAATTCGTCATTTTTAAAATAAAACATTTGAAACTAACCATTTAGAAAATCCCAAAGGTCTTAGTTTACTTTACTTTATATCTTCATTCTTTTTTAAATAACAGTCTATACATGGTGTTCTCAACCTTGCATTAGTATATAGAATAGTGAACGTTTTGATTGTGTGAAAAAAGCTCCATCACGTCAGTTACAGCAAGTATTAAAGTCAACCTGCAACTGTAAAATATTATAACTAAAATAAGTTCTAGTGTTTGTGAATTATTGATGATTCCTGATAAATAATTCAACTCAACAACTGCGTGAATAAAACATAAAAAACCAAAATAAAACAAAGCGGACACATTAACATAGTTTGTTGCTTTGTTTGGAACATTTCTGATGAATTATCAAACTTTCCAATCAATTATCTCTTAATTTATTATGAATTTCGGAGTCATCAATCAAAAAAACACTAAACGTTATAGCTGTCGAACAATTCAGTTTTTCTTAACGGCGATTAATTGCAGACGTTTAGTAGTTAATTGCATTTTTATCACATTAAATATTTTGTTTTTAAATCCACATGAACAATTTAAGGCATATTTTACCAGTGTACCCTGATTCTAAATTAAGTAAAAGCAAAGAAAGTCACTTTTTGAGGTTGAATGTGACGTCTTCCTTTAATCAATCATCTTTTTAGGGGTCTTCACTGTCACACATGAGTTAACAATGAGTAATATTTGAATTAACATCGAGTTTTGGAGTTTACAATTCACATTAAATGAATTTTATCGGACAATAAAATAAAAATCCCCCCCTCCGAAAAGTCTACAAAAACCACAGTAGTGAATAATTTGACGTCTTTCTTACTTTGCAGCCCTGACACATGGCTCCCATGAAGAGAGGATGTTCCAGAGAGACGTTGAGGCTCCCGCAGGAGATACAGATATCTGCGGGAAACATAAATGGCACACCTGAGAGATCAATAACAAGTTCCCTGAGTCAAACACTAAATGAATCTGCTGCTGCACAAACAAATCACTAAATGTAGATTTTACAGCTTGAATGAAAATGTCAGAAAATGTAAGTAAGAGCAGTAAAAACCTCAAAATGATCAATTTTTAATGACAGCGGATGTAATAATTCCCCGTCTGCTGTCGTCAAATTGATGTTTTTATTAACCCGAGACGAGTGTTTCGTAAAAAAAAAAAGAGTTATGAATTCTTAAACGACGTGTATAAATAAAACATTCATAGATGAATTTTAATTCACGTTTTACCACATTTTGACGATACTGTGAGAATCCTTTACCTTCTATATTCCTGGTCTTCTTCTTGATTTCTTGGATAAGTCGCTCTGGAAAACAAAACAAAAAAAACCCATGTTATTGTACATAATATACAACAGATAAATAATCGTGTTTGATTACATCCCATAAATAAAAGAGGTCTGAGTGTTTTACCTCTGGTTCCCTCGTCGATCACCTCTCTGATTTTGGCTTTTTCCGCCGAGTTCTTGCGAGGTTTCTTCGCGGGTGGGGGCGTGTACGCGGCCTCGGGCTCCGCCCACATCTCTGGATACACTTCTTTGTAGGGATTCTGCTCCTCTGAGGCGACAAGGGACAACATTAACACACAAACATCATACACTGTGAGTGACTGAGAGAGAGTGGAGTGCTTACCTTCTGGAGGATCCAGTGACTGTGGGCCGTTGGGCAGGAAACCCTTCATGGCCCACTCTATCATCTGTCTGGTTTGAATCTCCACGCCGTCCGCGTCGTCGCTGGCGTCACAGGAGGGAACAGGCCGCCCCGCCCTCACACTCGCCACCTGAACACAAGAGAACATGATTTTATCATTACATTTTCAGTCTCAAATTTCCCTTGAAAGGTCCAGCGTGTAACGTTTAGAGGGTTTAACGCGTGTATCATCGCTTTAAATTAAAGATTATATCGTTTTCACAAAGTTAGACTAAGTCGTTTATACTGTATGCAATTTAACCCTCTTGATAATGAGGCCGTCTGGATTTATTTACATTTTTAAGGCTGTAAAATTGAGTGTTTCTGTCCCTTTTGACGCACTGGTGAATCTCGTCTGTTTCTGTGGAAGTCCTGAAATTCTACCGTAAAGTTTTTGAATTTTCTCAATATGTCTAGGAGTTACGGTAATGAGAAGTACGCGTGCCTAATCCTGTATGCGTGGGCCACCGTAGTTCCTTGAGACACTTGTGAAAGGAACTACTTTCCACTAATTCTTACACACTGGACCTCAGGAAAACACAATTACAACACATTTGCCTACACAAAACACGACTAATATATCCAGATTCTACTGCAACACCTCCACATTATGCAAAATACCAACGTTACGTAAGAGAAGAATGAGGAAAAACATCATATTTAAAGCTTTTACAGGTATATTTATGATAGTTTAGACGCTAATTTCATCCATAGATTTATATATATATATATATATATATATACATGTACAGTAACGGGAACTGTAAAAAAAAGAAAAGTGGGTTAATGACCTGCAGAGCCTCAAAGATGGCTTTCCTGTACATGGACTGTTTGTTGTAGGTGGGCTGGTGGAAGGCAGAGGAGAAGGAACTCAGAGGCATCAGCTTCTCCACACACACCTGCAAGACAAACAGTCATCACATGACAACAAATACATGGAGGAAAAACAACAAAAGAAAACAGGCAAGTCACGCAAAGTATCTTGTCTTTCTTTTGACTGGTTCAAAGTGGGAGATTTTATTGATTTATTCATGTTTCTGTTCAGAGAAAAAGAGGATAAAACGAGAAAAAATAAGACTAAATGAGTAAAATTTCATCATGAAATCACGCTAAACGCCACGCTCACCACGGAGAATTTGCCGTCGCCAAACCACATGACCCAGCGGGTGCCGTCGGCCGCTCGACTCCGGCCGCTCATCCACCAGGACACGATCCTGCCGGGCCACCAGGAGAAACCTCGCAGCTTCCCGAACACCAGTGCGCCGATGACGAAGCCCCGCCCATCCTGAACCAACACACGCACGCACGCACACACACACAGAGGAAACAAAATGGCTGTTAAAGAGCAGTGCAGCTTCCTCCGGAAGTAATATGTGTACACAACTTTGAAAAAAAATTTAAGTGCATAAAAGATCAAATAAGGAAAAACAGCTTTCAAGGAAAAAGTGAATAAAATCCGTCTAAATTACACGTCAGGCTGCTTCTCTCCTAAATGTACCTGCCAGAACAATTACCAGTGATTAAATTTGCATTAAATTAGTACAGGATGTTATGTCCTGTGCTATTTAGAATCACAATTAGCAGCTGCTTTAACTGTAATGACAACTTATTACATTATTAGTGGACAGCGGTGACAGGAAGTGACAGAGTTGTGTTCAGGTGCAGCGATAAATGCAGGAAAATAAGACTTTCTGCTCATGTTTGAGTTTATGATAAAACAGTCAGCTGGATTTTAATATAAAAAATACCTGGTACTCGATCTCGCGGGGCGTGGCCTGTTCCCCCCTGGCGACCGGCTCCGGCGTCACGGCGACCGTCGGGGAGGCGGGGTCTGTGTGTTGCTGTGAGGGCGGTGGCGCCGGGCTTGACGGCTCCTCCTCTTTCTGAAAGTCGGCCTCTGATAGGTCGTCCATCATGCTGATCTCCGCCTCTCTGTACGCCCGCCGCTCCGCCTGCGAAGGGAAAAAAAAAGGTCAAAAGGTCAGCTGATGTTTTTACGTGTTGTTTTGTCATTTCTGTTTATGAAAATCTTAGTTTTGCTGTACGATACATGGAAAAAATAAAGAAAAAAGACTTGAAATAAATATTCTGTGCTTTCGCCTCAAGCTACAGGAAGATTATTCACCATATTTTTGCATAAATAGAAGCAAAAAAAAGTTCCTATTATTGACAGAAAGTTAGATTTTCCAGCACAAAGACACCTCCACATATTCTCATATATAACCTCCTACACAGGAACTCATATGATAAGATAAAAAATTAAAATAACCCTTATCTTGTAAAAGTGCATGACATATTTTTCCTGGATTTTGCAATTTAGCAATACAAGTAGAAGATTTAAGAGCGAAAAGAGAGAGAATTTTTGTATTTTTCTTTCTTGTACATTAAAAGACATACGTTTATTATTAATTTCCTGTACTTTTGACTGTCTTTGCTGTCGTAACCATACATTTTACAGTTAAAGAACTATTAAAGAACATCTTATTGTAGCCTATTTTATCTTATTTTACATCACATTATGAGTTTTTAGTCAGAGAAACAGTACAGAAGACTTAAGGTTTGTTATTTAATACACAATTATGAAACAAGTTATTTTAAGGATACATAAGTACATAATATTTAAGTACATTTAAGTCTGTTTTGTTTTCTGGTCCATAAACTGTCAGAAAATTTGTGTTGCCTTCAAACTTCAAGTTAGTGATGTTTTTAAATGATCCATACGCCAAAATAATTCAGTTTTAGTGAGTTTAGTTGTTATATAAACAAACCAAAGAAAACTGAAAATATTCACATGGAAGATGCTGAAAATTCAGAGAAAGTTGTTTTAATTATTAAGAAAACATTCGTCCCAATAACGCCCTCGCTTTACAGTGGGCGGCCATTTTGTGCCGCCATATTTCTATAGAGGCACAAACCAGATGCATACGACGACAAAGAAATAGGTGGGAAAGCGAGTGGACAAGTCGTCCGTTTGTCGCCTCAGATGTTTTTAAAAAAAATGTCAAATCTTAATCGTTTTTCCATCATCAGCCGTCTCCGTTTCCCTCAAACATCACCGCACGTCATTGTTTCTGATCGTCTGGACACAGGAGTGTCCGGCGTTTCCCTTTGAGTTTAAACGAAACACTTTAAGGAGTGATTGTCGTGTGATTGATGTTTTTTTAAAGCTTTTTGGTGGCTGTTCTTAGATCAAGGCCTGAGTCCCCCCCACCCCCCAACCCGAGCTGTGGGAACAATCCTTTAATTGTTCCTCTAAACAGGAAGTGAGTGGGGAGAAAAGGGTGCGGCGGGCGGTGGAGAGGCAGCGAGTTCAATGGGTTCACAGAGACGGAGAGAGAGTAAATAGGATTATATCATAAAACTGACGAGTAGAAAAGGAAGAGAGAGAGAAAGTGGAGCACGTTTGATGGACGACAGAGGGAGAAAGACAAAATAATGTCACATTCACTGGTTTATTACACTGAAATTCAGCTCTGGATGTCATAAAAAAAATGCTTTTCACAGCACACTGTAAGTCTGCATTTATGTGTCAAACTCGAGGCCCGCGGCCCACATCCAGCCCGCCACACACATTCGGCCCTGCGGGATTATATGTTACGTCTGTTCTGCTCCTCTGTTTACACACACATTAGTTACTGCTCATAAAAATAATAAATGAACAAACTAAATAAATAAATGCCGGAACCAGAGGGGGGCAGTTATAAGGGATGGCCCCAGCCCACTCATTTGTATTTTGCTGCCTCTCTTTTACCTTTAAACAGGAAATCGTAAAAAAATGAATGAATCAATTAATTAATCAAAACTCTTCGGCTTCCGACCCAGTATGAGACATTGGTTTTTTTCATAGTTTTATTGTATGACTTTGTTAATTTTATACTTTTTAAGGTATTTTATTGCTTTATTGTTTGTTGTTAGGGTCTATTAGGTCTCACGTTTTTTTGTTTCAGCTGTTGTTTTTAGAGTGCTTTAAAAATAAAGTGGGATTAGATTGGATTTGGAAAACTAGCTTTCTGATTTTTCAGCTTCTTAAATGTGAATATTTTTGGTTTGCGGACAATGTTTGGGAAACACAGATTAACATTTTCTGAATTAATCGAGAAAAGAATGGAGAGATTATTCTATTTATGACCAATATCCAACTCAATGGATATCAACAGTTTTGTTTCCTGGTATAAATGTGATTGTTTTGGTTCCAAGAAATTAATCACACAGTGTTTTTTCCAGAGCTTCAAAAAGACAGAATCAAAAATAATCATGACCTCACTTGGCAGGAATCTCACTATGACCCAGATGTAAAAATCCCATGACTCCTGCAGAGCACTTTCCACGACCTAAAAACACTCTTTTATCATCATCATCCCTAAGTCTTTCCTCCTCTGCTGAAAAGGTGTAGTGAAAACAGGCCGAGGAGGAGAAGAAACAGCAGAGAAGGAAAGGACGAGGACACAGGGATGATGACGACGACGTGACATAAATTCAAACTGAAGAGACTGTAAAAGCGAGGGTGTCGGGTTGTGACTCTTCTCAACTCAGTTTGACCCCAAAACTCACTTTTTCCTGCTCCTGTTGAACTCTGACCTCATAAAACCCAAATCAGCCTGTTACACGGATCATGGACAGACCACACACACACACACACACACACACACACACACACACACACACACACACAAACACACACTGGCTTTTTTAACATCTGGTCAGCTTGAATGAAAATTCTGTGGATTTTTCTTTCGTTTCTAGAGCGACATATAAAAAGTATCAGTGTTTCCAACACCTACACAATACATACATTAGCATGTAGCATATAGCATCCTCAGTGTTTATACTGCTGCTGGTGGATTTTCCCAGTGTTTTATCGATGGACAAACGAAAATGCACAAAGGAAATGCTTATTTTTTGGACTTGCGAACATGTTTTGTAAGTCAAATTATTAGGTCAAAGTGTTATGTGGCACATTTTATAAACAACAATACATAAAACAGACAGGATATGAGACAATGTAAACTAAAACCAGTGTAGAACACAACAAAAAACGGAATGTAAAACCCATAAAACACAGGAACCAAGCCAATAAACAATAAAAAATTAGGAAACACAAGCTGATTTTGCAGTAATATATACAAAACATTTCCAATACTATAACTAAAAATATTTAAAGCTGACAAACTACCGTGACCCAAATCACAATATAAGTTGCGATAAAAGCAAAAGTAGTGACTCATTTACAGCCATATCTGTATCAGCTGATATTATTTTGGATTGATGAACAAATCATTTCTCAGATTTGTTAAATAAATCAATTAAAACGTCATCATTTTAAAACAGCTACACATAAAGTTTTACTAAAAAAGTTTTGGAAAATTCTGCAAATTTGTTTGGGGACCCAAACAAAATCTCCCGCACCCCGAACCAGTCTTTGGGAACAACTGATATATAACACTGTCTTTACTGTATAGAATCAGTTCATTAACAAGGAACTGAATTCTCATTTTAATGAATATTAACTTTAAAAAAAAATGTTTTTTAAAGACAACGAACTTTCAAGAGCAAATTTAAAACATATTATACACTTAAAATCTTAAGTTGACAAAATTCAAAAAATCAACCTTAACCCCTCCAAAACTATAACTAAAAGTTTCTCCCCTTTGGGAAACTTTTATAGTTAGTTATAGTGTAGTATATAGTGTAGTAGTAATATAATTTTACAGTCTTAACGCTAATCTAATTTATTTAGGTTCTGTGAATTCTCATTTAATGAATATTAATTAAATAAAATAAACTTCAACTTTAAATTTAACATGAAATTGCCAATTTTCCACCGTCTAGAACCAGGTAAAGAACATTATTTTTATTTGTTTTAACTATTTTTTTTATGAATTTTTAAACTAAAATTTTGTATTTTGTGCCATGTTGTCACTGCACATACTGTGTGTGTCACATACCAAGAAACTATGAAGATACATTGGCGGATTCTGCTAACTTTGACATATTATTTACTGGTGTTTATTAATTTGCTGAACATTAAATAAAACAAAAAATCTTACTTTTCCTGATTATTGTTGTAACCCTCAAACATAAATGTCTTTTCAGGAGGTCAAATGGGGGTTAAAGTTGTATTTAAATGACATTTATATTCAAACTCTATTTTTGTAGTAGTAGTAGACACACTGGACTCATTTCAACCCCGACTTTGTTGCTCTTATTGTTAAAGAAAACCCTGGACACTCTGCCCGTGCTGTGTTGCTAAGAGATACTGAGAGCCTCTTCCTCTCAGGATGAAAGTGTGCTTGTTGCCCGGGCAACGTGCAGCTGAGGGAGGAGTGCATCAGGAAGGTTTCCTGCTTTCAGAGGGTGAAGACACGGCCGACACACGATCTGAATTCATCTGCCCACACTTCTGTGACTGAGAGAGAGAGAGAAGCTCTCTGAAAACATCTCTCAATCTGAGCCAGAGTTGGCTTCAGGGTTTTCAGGAGGAAAATAAAGATAAACACGTACTGTCAGGCAAAACTATCAGACCAGCCTGAAAGTGAAACTGAAAAGTCATAAAATAAAGTCATATATTGGTCGTGTTGTAAGGTGACAGATCTGTGTGAGCTGCCGTGAATTGAAGTAGAAAAGAAAGAATTCCAAGCGTGCAGATGTTGTGAGGAAGATGAAGAAAAACAGGCTGCATGTGTCTTCTGTTGTCTCGTGTTGTGATGTCAATGAGGGACAAATAAAAGACGAGGGGACAGACACAGACAGAGGCTGTAATGCTGTGAGTTACGTCTTTGAACTTTAACGTACCTCATGGCCTGGTCAAGAGCTTTCTCTCTCTCTCTCAGCACTGCCCCCTCCCCGCCTGACCTCTAACCCCTCGCCCTCTGACCTAGCCAATGAGCCATTCTCTTAAAGAAGCCACGCCTCCTTTATGAGCGTGACTGACCCTGACCCGGAGATGAACCCGACAACCCTACAATCGTACTCTGAGACTGAGTTACAACAACAAAACAAAAACAAAGGTGGGTTTTAACTCTGCAGTAAAAATAACTGTCGATTTCACGTCCTTTCTTTACTAGTTGTGACCGTTTACACACGTGGAAAAATGGACAATACTTGACCCTTCACACAAATAAATAACAAACTAACAGATTGCTGTTAATATCAATGCAAAAACCCAGTTTTAAACATTAAAACACTGGAGTGGCGTCTTGTTTGTT
>NW_025321040.1:0-53310 GCF_019176455.1 Solea senegalensis | reverse complement strand
AAAAAAAAAAACTAATTCCTAATGTCTTTAAAAACCAGTATTGGGTAGGGAAAAGTACTCGACCAACATGACCAGAGTCCAATCTGTGAGTGGCTACATCCACACTACTCCGTTTTTAGTTCAAAAACACGTCGATTCTACTCTGGATGATAATCTGCCGTCTATAAAAGTCAAGCAACTGCTAAAAGGTCTGCCTAATCTATGAACTGTTTTACACGATTCCTTGGAGTCACTCAGGTCGTGTGCTGCCTTGAATAACACTCAACTCCTCCTCCTTCGTAAAGGCCAGAATTTCATACCACGCCGACTCCTGCGTTTTAGAGTGTTGAACGTTGGAAAACAAGCTGCAGAGTCTGTTGTCGTTTGAAAACTTTAGTGTGGACGAGCAGAAAAGGAGACCGTGGAAAAAGGAAGATGCGGCTTCTTGCGTTGAGTCTTCACAAAACATTCTTTCGGTATCATTTTCGAGTTGTCACTCTTCGCCATTTTTTTCTTTCTCGTTAGTTTTGTGCGTTTTAGTTTGGAAAGCAACGTTTTCCAAGGTAAAACGTAGTAGTGTGGATGTCGCTCAAGTGAAGTTTTTTTTCCACCCACCACCTGTAATCTCGCCGTGCCGTTCCCCCGTTTCCCGTAAACCAGTTTCCACTAAGTCACCGAGGTCGGTGTCTGTGATGATGCGATTGGAACGATCGAAGCCTCTGAAAGAGGTCGATAACCCGCCTTCTATTTATGAATCATGCGGTAACGTCTTACTGTTATCCGTCCTTCATTTGAGGTACATTTCAGCTTTTTGTTTTTTCGATTTTTGTATGTCTTGACGTGCGTGTCGATGTCTTGTGTGCATTTATTTAACGTTATCCGAGCGACGTCAACGGAACTTTCCTCTCCCTCGCCTAAAAGTGTACGAGGAGGATGAAAATGTCCACTAGGGGGCAGAGTAATGCCGAGTCAGGAAAAAGAGAAAATCTCTTTAAATTTAACTTATTGCGACGACTTGAGAAACTCAAGTTACTCTTTAAAACTTTTTTTTGTTTTGTTTTTGTTTGACGCCATGCTACGTGCTACGCTGCCCCCTATTGTCCGTGTGCTTAATTGCATGTCGCATTCATATCGTGTCGTCACATACAGTCATGGCGTATGAAATTGCCCGTTGCTCACACACCAAAGCAGCTGATTTCAGTCATTCATCACTGGATCACTTTGATGAAATCTTGTCTGCTTGCTATAAAAATCAAAGATATCGTCCGAGAGTGCAGGTCAAGTTTCTTCCAAAAACGATGGTGTGCTGTGTCGGTTTGTTCTGCTATGAGTGAGATGAGAAAAAGTGATTTTTAAAGACAGAGTGTTTGATAAATTACGGTTAAATCACCCGGTGAAACGTTGCAGTTTCAATCTGATACCGATCGATTATCGGACAAACGTAAAATCTGACGAACGAAGCTAAACACACACTGTAAAAACAAAGAAAATCAAACGCAGTAACGATATTTGAACTGTTTCACTGGGGCATACTGTTTTTAAGATCGCAGTTATGGCTACATGCTAAGCTCAAATGGCTTAAGAGTAGCTTCCTGAAGAAATTGAAGTTACTAAAAAGACCGTATCGGATTTAATATCGGTAGCGAAACATTCCAGAGAGTGTGAAAAGCGTCTGTTCCACACAAAGACTGTGTTTAAAAATTAGACGTCGTCCTCCGCTCGCAAATCAAACACCCGTTTTTGAATTGACGTCCTCTGCAGACCGGGCACCTTATTGGGCACTTATGTGCCGTGCCTTATCCTTCTTTATCGTCTCTATCATTAACGGCGGAACGTAACTTTACTGGCGGTTTAAATCAAGTGAGAAGTAGACGCTCCTGTTCTGTTTTCAACCAGCAGAGTCGCCCCCTGGTGGCTAACATTTTTTCTTCCTGGTCAACGTCCAATTCTTAAATACAGTCTGTGGTCCATCGGTGCTAACAAAGCAACAACATGTGTTTTAGCACCTTAATGCAGTCACATACCTCACTTCCTGTTGTGTGTAACGTGTTTGGCCGTGGCTGTGTAGCTTTTGTGGCTGTTAGCGGTTGCTGCTGCACCCTGACCGCTAGGGGGCGTGGTCACTAGTCAAAGCGACATGTTTATAAGTTGTCGGTAAGAGGGAGCGTAGCGTTATTGGATAATGAGATGCTACCGCGTCGTGTGTATTTCTTTTAAAGCCCAGTTTGCACAGGTTTCGTTGAAGTGAAGTGTCCAAGGCCCGGTCGGTTGTTGACGCCGCGAGACAAGGTTTCTCGGGCGTCGTGAGGCTGCTCTGTGTCGTGTGTTGTGCTCGTGATTTTGTGTGCGATGGAGTTCACGTCCTCTCTGCGCGTTCGTTCTCCATCAGGCCTCTGTGTCTCAGGAGTGTACTTCGATCCCGTGATCACAGTTTGGGGGTGGGGTTAAAAGATAAAACGGGAAGCCCCTTGCATTCGTAAATCACCATCTCGGCCTGTTGTCTGTCGGCTCGCCTGTGTATCTGAGTGTGTTCTTCACCTTTGTACAGTGCAGCAGACTCCTTGATGCACCCCCAGTGTGGTTGTGACTCACCAAACCACACTGCAGGACTGCAATAAAGCTTTTTGCACATACATGTTAAGCCTTTGAGTTGTGTCATCAACTCATCACTTTGTCTGTTTTCCACTTTCCCCTAAACCACAGAACACACACACACACACTGTACGTGATCCACAGTGGTCAGAGACCAAATCCAATCCAAGTACACGACGCGCTCATCCCACTGAACCATACTGATGTGTACGTTTTTGTTTGATTCCCTTTAAAGTCTTGAATGTGTTGATTTGTCTTTGTTTTCTTTCTCCCCATTAGACGTGTGTGCTGTAGAGGAGTAACACATGCACACACACACACACACGGAGACAACCATGCTACTGTATCTCACTTGAAATGTATATAAACAATGGTTTTATTAAAATAAAGACCTGTACATATTCAACCAGCATCTGCTTAAGATTGTGTTCCATGAGAAGAAACATTTAACTTATCTACGGTGGCCATTTTGTGTCGTAGCATCTGCCTGCCTTCACATGTTGTCTGCATTTTCCTTACTGAGCTACCTGCCTACTTCCCTACCTACCCTTATCTTACCTAGGCACCTTGCTACCTACCCTATTATCTTAACATGCTCCCTCTCTACCTTTTAGGTTACCTATGTATGTATGTATGTATGTATGTATATATATTATGTGTGTATATATGTGTGTGTGTGTATATGTGTATATATATATACATAAAATATATGTACATACATACATACGTACATATAATATATATGTGTGTATATGTATATATATATGTATATGTATGTGTGTATATATATGTATATATATACATATACATATATATATACATATACATATATACATATACACACATATATATATTATATGTATATAAACACACATAATATATATGTGTGTATATGTATATATATGTATATATATACATATACATACATATATATATATATACATATACACACATATATATATTGTATGTATATGTATATATGTATATATATGTATATATATATATATATATATATATATATATGTATATATATATATATATATATATATATATATTTATATATATATATATATATATATATATATATATATATATATATACATATATATGATCTTCCATCATCTCTGGACTCTTCCACCACACATCTGCAATCAGCACTGTGTCTGCACAGAGTGGAAAGTTTGTGTCACAGAAATCTATACAAACCACATCCTCCCTCTCCCTCCCTCCTCCTTCCCCACCAGTGACACCTTTTTTTTTTTCTTTCTTTTTTTAATAATAAATGTGACCCCGCACCATATTTTGCTCACAAGCCCTTTACTGCTGTTAAAGAGCGAGCGAGTCGCGTTCATCGTCAATCGTCTTCCACAGATCGACATCAGGTCGTCATGAGGAGCCTCCACATCCTTCTGCTGTGCGTCCTGGGAGCTGCTCTGCTCTCCTCTGTGCTCTGCAACAGTAAGCTGGCCTCCCACTTACTTCTTCTCTTGAAATATCATGTTTTAGTGTCTATGGGGGAGCTGGTGATGCATTCATGTTTTTATATGGTTCTCTTCAGATGGACTGGGCCCCAACGACTGCTGCTTCACTTTATACCCGAGAAGGGTGAAGAGGAGCGCAGTTTCTTCATATTACATGACTGATTTCCGGTGTCCAAAGACTGGAGTCATGTAAGTTCTGCACGTTCACCTCATTATCAATATTTAATGATATGCAATACATATCTTAAATAAGTATATAATAAAGTAATAAAAAAAATACTGTTGATATATTTAATAGCACATTTCTTGCACTTTTTTATTCAGTTAGAATCATAAATTATACTTACAGTTTTGCAGTGGTTATGTGCAACATTCAAGTTCACTTAGTTTAAAAATCATTTTAAACATATAGTTAATAATATAATATAGATATAAATGCAAATGATCTTTTTTTTTTCCTATCCCTTTTTTTAATCCAGTCTTGTGACAGAAAAAAAGAGGAGCATCTGTGTGGATCAAAACCTGCAGTGGGTTCAGGGCATCATGAAGGTTTTGGATGAAAAATCCTTTTAAAGTGGTTTCCTGTCTGGAAGATAAGAAATCAAATAAAAATAAAAATGTACCGAGGTGTCGGTCGCTTTATGAAATCATATGCTGTGAAACGTTTTGACGGTTGTTTGTTAAAATGTACAATTTCCCTTTGAATGTGCAAACCCGCAAATATAAATAATCACCACGCTGCGCTCACTGAGAGTCTGCTCCTTTGTCTTTCAGATGCTTTGCATTATTTTACAGTTATAATAAAAGAATGAACATCATACAAAGTGTTTGTGTGTCTCTTCTCTTATTAATAGATTGGCTATGTTTAAATAGTAGAAATTAATTTTTTTTTTATATATATTTTTGAGCAGTGAGTGTAAAATGAACAGATTTTCTTTGGTAATGCTGAGTTGACACTCACATCCTTTATGAACTGGTCGGGACAAATTCTCCTTCACTGAAACTTTAACCTGCAAATTAGTTCAAGTCTACACTACATTTTATAACTTTAATATGAAAACAGAAGCAGAAATTGTTATTTTATTCCTCTGAAATTAGACGATGGACAAGTGACTTAATCTAATAGTATAAATATAACATTCTTCTTTCCTCTTCTCCCTTTATACCAACTGTCCTCATATGTAAAAAAGAAAAAGTATTATTACATAATCATTCAGTTTTTAATTGATCTAAAACCAGCATGTGTAGCGTAGTAAGTAAAGGTGAGGCAGCATTTAAGCGTAAATATTTTCCTTTGTGAAGTAAAATAACTTTCCCCTCTGTTGTGACCTTGTTACTCGCTTCAGGTTTTGGGGGAGGAGCTGATTCCTGTCACCATCTTTTGGACCCTCATTTCATTCTTCAGTACGTTTCCTCTTACAGCACAAATCTTGTCCTGCTCGTCCGTCATCTGCCGCTCCAGCTCGAGCAGCTCTGCCCAAAGAGGACTCAAAGGCAGCTCTGTCGCTCTGTAGCAAAGAGGAAAACCATTATTGATTAGACGGTCACCAGAGTTTGATAGTTTGATAGTTCTAGAATGTGCAAACTCACTTCTGCTCCTCCACCAGGGCCTGTGCCAGCTCTTGGGCCTCCTCTTGCCACGTGAGCCATTCAGCCCGCATGGCGTCTCGGCAGGCTCGCGGCGTCCTCTCCCAAAATCTCCCGCCTCTCCATCGCTGCTTCTTCACGCGCCCAGTTCCGGAAGTGAAGGTGGTATAATTAGGAGGAGGGTGGGGGGGACACTGTCCACCCACAAAAAAGAAAAAGAGCAGTTTTGGTTTGACTGTGGTTAGAAATTGGGACAATTTATTAGTGAGAGTTCAAAATTGGGACATTTGAGTGACAGTATGTTGAGGTGGGGTAAACATGAGGCACAGCAGACGAACTCACCGAGTTACGGCTCTGTGGACGAGCACTTCCTCTTTGGTTTTGTTTTTTTTTATCATGAGCTGCTGCATCATCTGTGTCTCTCTGCACTTGCACCTCATGTCATTTGGCATGGTAGTTATTTATTTCAAACCATTAATATGCTGCATTCTACTCTTTCCTTGTATATCCGGACCTTTATTTGGCATCACTGCCCCCTTTGACCCCCGTCCTTTACCTTAACCCAGTGTTGCCAGATGGAAACTACAGAATTATCGTACACTGTCGCTTTAAAATGATCGTATTTTGACAAAATATTATCGTACAACACTGAAACAACTTGCAAACGTGCCAGAACACTGACTTTAATAGCAAAACTATGCTATTAACACATTGTTTTTCAACTCAGCGGTCTATGCGTCACACGGCTTCCCTTCAAAATAAAAGCCAAAAGATCTGCACACCATGGCCACCGCTTTATACAGAAGGAATGGAACTCGTAACCTAACCCTTACCTTTTCCGTCCAATTCCCACATCCCTAATCTCTGACTTGACAATGAAGGATGGAAGAAGCCAACAAAGAATCCAAGGGAAGACAGTAATGCAACATTAAATCTGGGCACAGATCAAAGGTTGATGAGGACATCATCATGACATCATCTACTGTTTACTTTGAACTGGCCTAGAATTCTCAGTAATCGTGTATCAACAGCCAACTGCAGTTCCTTATTTTGACTGTTGAGCGACTCAGTATGAACACGAGAAGCGCTCGAGGCCTACTTGAAGAAAATGCCCACCTGAGGTTGCAGCTCCACCAGCAGAGGGAGGAAATCCACCACCTCCAGAACCGCCTCCAGATCGAGATCAGGACCAACAACGTCCTCGATGCGCTGCAGGTGCCACATCACCAGTACGCGCTTCACAGCGACCCCCAGGTGAACCACTGCGAGGGGCATCGTGAGCATCATGAACCGCTGCTGCAGCTTGAAGCCGAGTTCAGGAGCGAACTGCACAACGCCAAAGTCAAGGTGATGGACCTGCTGAGGATGCTGCAGCAGAAGGACAAAGAGATGTCCCGAATGAAGACGGACGTGGAGGCCGTGATACGCAGGCACAAGGTGAAATGCCATTGTGGAGTTAAATTGAAAGACATGTTAGAAAGAACGGCCGGCAAAGGCTATTTACATGAAGGGATATCTGACCGCTCCAGTGTGTTGATGAGCTGCATCTCCAGGAACTTGTAGCTACCATCATTTTTACTTCCGCTCCATAAAGACAACGTGTGTGTGCGCATTTCAAGAGTCCTAATGTTCTTCTCGCACTAAAGCTCACGAAACAATGCCCAGAATTTGTACATAACTTCATTTCATCGCTTTCTACGGCTTGATCCTCCACATGAGGGTCTTGGGGGAGCTGGAGCTAATCCCAGCTCAACTATTTTTTCTGGGATTAACTTTTCTTTCTCCTTCTCCCTTTCTTACGGATGATCCGCATCTACTGTATGACTCGGCAGAGATTTGTACCCCTGCCCTTACAGACAAATTCTCTTTTAAATATTTGACTTTTGCTCGACAGAGACCGCCGTGCACAAGCTGCCTTACCTTGTCCGTTAGTCGTTCTGAATTTGCAACATGCAAAGCCCATCTTTCAGAGATTACCCGTAAAATCCCTCATTGGTCCATCCACCTTCTACCGCTTTATCCGCCACATGAGGGGTCATAGGGGGCATTGGTGTCAATCCCAGTTGACATAGGGCAGAAGGCGGGGCCACAACCCATAAAAAATAATCCAAAAAATGTTCAGTCTGACCAGGAACGGCGTTTTAGGCTATTGTAAGCCCCCTGCAGGTAATATCGGTCACGCAATCCTTCAAAGACCTCAACCAGGTCTACCTTTTTGGCTTTTTGGATGTTGTTTTCCTGAGAGGGTGGACAGAAATGGCGATGGTGCAATTCCTTGGGCTGTGTTGCTCCAACCGTACATTACATTACAAGTTGGAATGGCCTCGGTGCCTTAGCTCACAGTGAACATACGGAGCGCTACGCGATTGTCGGCTCCGATTTTTGTGTGTCAGACGCCACGTGCTGCTCTCCGGGTTTTCACACCAGGTTTCTGTCTCCACAGGTGATCGTGAAAGAGCTGCAGCAGAAGGAGAAAGAGTGGAAGAGGAAATACGCCGCGCTGGAGCCGGGCAGGAAGTGTATGAGGGATAAAGCGTACTCCGAGTCCTACCACGAGGTTTCCTCAACAGGAGAGGAGGAGGAGGGGGAGGAGGAAGAGGAGGAAGATGTTAACCTGGAAGGCGAGGATTACCAAGTCGTTGGACTGAGCCACACAATTGAAAGTTGTCTTTCATTACAGCCGCCTATATATATATCTCCTGACTTCCTCTTCTAGAGAACATCTAGAACAGAGGGGATGAGAGTGAACAGAAGAATATGACTGACTGGCTAGTGTTGGGAGTTTTTCCAATTCCAGAAGATGGCGTAGAGGTAGAACATTCCAGGACACTCAGTTGTCCCACACTTGTCTTAGTAGTTTACATAGTGACACTTTCACAGTAGCATCTGCTTGATGTCCACATCGTGTACGTACACAAACATCGTCACAAAGGATAGCTACACTCGTGACAAAGGCGGCCTTGGAAGGCCTTTGACGTATCAGGGCAGCCACATGGTCTCCTCTCAAGGCTTTGCTCATTTTGCCAAATTAAAACCTGACAGAAAGACAACGTGTTGCCTCTTTGCTTTATTCACGCAGGACTGGTAGCAAGAGTATACGATATTACGGCAAAGATTTAAGGTTCTTTATTGTCATATCGTGATTACAGTGAAACCTCTTTGCAATTCTTTACTTTACATAAATACTCACAGCCATTAGGGTAAGAAAGAAATAATCTCTGATCAGGACGGATGCTTCACTCAGATGTCTGAACACACATTACTGAACAACAGCACCATCTACTGACTGACCAGGAGTCTAACAGGAGATCATGCAACCTCATGTGAACCATTGGTTGCAATTTTATGGGTTTTAATTCAACCCAAGAGATTTAAAAATCCATTTTTTTTAACAGAAATGCCAGAATACAAGTGTAGATTTATTCTTATTTTTATTTTAAGTGCTGTTTTTGTTCAATCATTGCAGATTACCAAAAGATAAGATCTGGTTTTATTGCGGAAAGCACGTTGATTAAAGGATCTGGTTCGGTGATCATGTGACTTAGTTTACTAAACGGAGCATTGTCCTCTACGATGAAACTAGCCCTCATAATCATTGATGTCCCTTTGCTCGGTCCTTTCATGGATTTGTCTCCAGCTTCTTCCATCGAGCACAGCCGAGGACAATCTCAGTTTGGCGGCACTTCAGCATCTCCAGTCGCTCCCTCAGGACGTCAGAGGCGTCCACGGTGTCCTCAAAGTCCCGAAGCAGGACCTTGTTCCCCAGAAGTCCTCGCCTCTCCTTCAGCCTCTGGTTGTCTCTCTGCAGCCTGTTGCGTGCCTGCTTCATCCTGGTCAGGACGTCCCTCTTCCTGGCCACCATGGCCTCCACCTCTGCCAGCTGCTCTCGCTTGGCTTGGACGTCCCTCTGCGTCCAGAACAGCTTCTCCTTAACGTTGGTCAGGACCTGACACACAAGGCAGGGAAAATGCAACACATGTGATTATCTGGTGGAGGACGTGTTTTGACGCAGCCTGCGTCCGTCCTTCGACGCTCACCTCTAAGCCGCTGCTGATCTTCGCCTGCAGCTTCATCGATTCCTCGCTTTGCTTCTCGGCCTGTTTCTTCTGCTCCAGCCTCGCGGCCTGCAGCTGCTCATACTGAAGCTGCAGGGGGTCCCTGCCGTGCTCCTCCACGTCTCGGAGCTCCGCCTCCAGCCTGTGGATCTTCGCCTTGAGCTTGATGTGCCTCAGGCGCAGCTTGACGAGCTCGTCCTGCCGGAGCCGCTCTGCTGCCAGTGTCGACTCCACTTTGGTCTGAGCCTCTTGTTTGCCCAGACGTCGGCTCAGCGTCGCCACGGTTACCTGCTGCTTCAGTGTCATGAACGCCTGCCACTCACTTTCTGCCTGAGGATGGAAAAAAAAAAGACACTGTAATGACATACACAACCTCTTCTTACTGTGACACAAGGGATGGGACAATATAACGGCTGACTGTGACTTGAAAATGTCGACTAGCTCACCAACATACAGTCCTAGTGACTTATTTTGAGGTGCCACAGGGGTGAGCCAGCATGTTTCCATTTATTTAAGTACCTGATGACTTAAAATATTTACTTTTTGTGACATCCTAACATTTTGTGACATTATTAACAGATTTTGGTAGCCAAAGTCAATTTTAAGTTTTTTTGTAGCACTGAAACTTTTTTGCTAATGTCAGTTATGTTTTCACACATTTTGTTACGACATTATGACATACAAGATTAAAAGCACAAGCCTTTTACAATAAACACACAACACCATGTCTACTATTATTATTATTGTTATTATAGTGCTTGCTAAATGTATTTCTTTCAATTTTTAAAAACATTTTAATATGTTTTTTCTTTCTCTGTAGTCTCTGTAGTCAGTATTCAGGTCACATTCACCAAGCTCACTGTGTCGCAGCATGTGTAGATGCCTTGTGCTTCTTTTTTTCCCCCCTCCTGCACAGATAAGGGATCATTTAAAAACCACTTAAAAAATCCCTCAAAAACAAAAAAAAACTGTTTTAGTGATTTCTTTGTTATATGGAGCAAAGAAACCAGAGAATATTTACATTTAAGAAGCTGAAAATGAAGGAAAACTTGTTTTAATAATGAAAAAAAAAACCTTTTAAACTGATTAAGTAGTTGGAGTTACTGCAGTGCAGACACAAACACCTGATATCAGTGTACCTCTAATGTACATACTATACTGTATACATGTATGTAAATATGCAGTGTGAAAGGTGAATGGCATGTTTTTCACAACACAAACTATGACCCACAGGAGGGTCAGGCAGAGTTCTTCACTTTGACACTGTCACCGACCTTGTCCAGGTTCTCCTGGGACAGTAACCGCAGCTCCTCCGTCTTCTGCCGGATGGTCTCAGCGTCAGCCGCGAGCTGCTGCTTCACCTCACCGAGGACGTTCACGTGTCGCTCGTACTCCTGCAGCTGCTCCGACACAGGCGTCTCCCTCTCCGGCGGGGGGTCGTCCCGGGCCTTCCTGTGGAGATAGTCTGCCAGCTTCACCTGCAGCTGGCTGTTGAGTTGGCTGGACTTCTCCCTCTCCTTACACAGCTCCTGGTGGAGCTGCCTGGTCTCCTCATAGGTGACGTCTTCAGCAGTAGCAGATGACTTGTCTTCTTCAGCCTCCACCTGTGCAGGACTCTCAGGATGCAGCCTGGCAGGTCCATCACGATCACTGCCCTCCTCATGGGACACTGGTTGTTCTCTGTCCTCCTCGTCCAACTCTTGACCTGTGGTGATGTCGTCCACACTGGGAACATCATCTCTGCTGCTCTCTGCTCGCTCAGACGTGGGAGCCACACCGGGAACGTTCACACTTTCAGAGTTTTCAGAGACTTCATGATGAGATGCACCTACTTCAGCAGTGATTTCTTCTTCTTCTTCTTCAGGATTCAGAGAACTGTCCTTCATGTTGGAGGACTCTTCTTTTGTCTCCCTTTGTGTGTCAATCTTCACCTCGTTTTCCTCATCTTTTGCACGTCCTTTGTCAAGAATCAGAGAAGTGTCCTTCATGGATGGAGCTTCCGATGTCTCCTTCTTCACCTCATTCTCTTCATCTTTTTCATTTCCAATGTCAGGAATCAGTGACGTGTCCTTCATGGATGAATCTTCTGATGTCTCTTTCTTCTCTGTGTCATTCTTCACCTCGTTCTCTTCGTCTTTTTCATTTCCAATGTCAGGAATCAGTGAGGTGTCCTTTCTATTGGAGGCATCTTCTGATATTGTCTCCCTCTCTGTGTCCTTCTTCTCTCCTTCCATTTTCAAACAGGCAACAAACTTATTTGATTTGTCTACAGCTGTGCGGCTGCTGCATTTCTATCGTCAATTGAAATGTTCGTTTTGTTTCGGTTGTCCTGGAAACTGGACTCGGGGAACCAATCACCGGCGACCCGACACAGGATGTGAGGAGCTCGCGCTGGCCGCGAGGAGCGCACCGCGCATGCGCGCAATTCTGCCTCCAACAACAAGAAGCAGGAGCCAGGCAACATGGCCGACCTGGGCAAGAAGTACTGCGTGAACTGCCTCGCAGATGTCACCAACCTCCGGCTTCGGTGCACCGACTGCCCCGATATCGAGCTGTGTCCGGAGTGCTTCTCGGCGGGGGCAGAAATCGGTAACCACCGGAGATGGCACGGCTACCAGCAGGTCGACGGCGGTCGCTTCTCGCTCTGGGGTCCCGAGGCAGAGGGAGGATGGACCAGCAGGGAAGAGCAGTCGCTACTCGATGCTATCGAGCAATATGGATTTGGCAACTGGGTACATCGCTGTTTAACTTATTTTTTTTACCTGTAAAACACACATTCACGCACGTTTTACTCGAGTAGAAACAGGAGTAAAAGTTGTCTCGTAGCAACAACGTTAATGACCTTCTGGGAGGGGAAAAAACACGTCATTTTCTCTTCATTCTGATGAAAAAAGTTGTACGAGTGTTCTCTTCTTAACTCTGTGACTGTGTGTGGACTGTTTACACCGAGGAGCTGTCTCAGAATGTAGCTGAAAGGTGTTAAATTACTCGTTTTAAAGTGCAAAACATTGACATGACAACATGTTCGAACAGCAGCTGACGAGTAGCGAAAAAATGCACCAGACCTGACGTTTTCAAATAAGAAAAATGACCACAAGACAAAACAGCTCTTGAGGAATTAGAGGTACAAAGTCCAAAATGTATCGAGAAAATGCTCCTAGAAAACATAATAATGGATAATAGAAGATTTATCCGGATAATTTGACTGTGTACAGAACAAAATACGTGTGAAAACACATTCCTATGGTGTGAGAATCATCATTGCGTCCAAACACATACAGTAGTTTCACTTCAAAGTGCACAACACAAGTCAAACCAGTGAGTTATCCTGCAGTATGTCTGTGTCTCTATAACACAGTTATGAGTTATGATGTTGGTGTATGTGTCAAAGTGCATGTTTTACAATTAATCCATGTGAAAACAGCTGGTGATGAGCGGCAAAATCAAATGTACCAGACTTTTCAATTGAGGTGCCAGGAAAAAGAACCAAAAAAAACAAACTGAGATTGTTCATTTTTAATCACCTGAAACCATCGCACCTACCTTTTATTTGGTTATTTGATAATCAAAAGATATAAACGATAGTCGGGTAGATAAAAGGTTAGGTCTGACGAACCAGGACAAGAGTGTATTTGATATTTTTCCAAGAAATTACTTAAACATCACTGATTAAAATGGTTGTCAAAATCTAGAAACCACAGGGAAGCAGGGAGTGGTTTGATGAGTACACGGATGTGAGTGTGCTTTTGTATGTACATACAGTATATTTACTTTTAAAGGGGAAGGTGCAGTTTGTTAACCATCAAAGCTCCTACTGCACCACACACAGTGGCCAGTTTCCACTTAAAATCTTTGTCAGCCCACATGTTTACTTCAGTTACCAGTATAAACACTGCACTTGCCTGCATGTACCAGTGGAATCACATGGAACAATGTGGGAGAAAGATGAATCACTCTGTGAAAACATTCTATGAATCAATTTATATAACACGCTGTTCTCGGGTGTAAACGAGGACTGCTCTGTGTACTGTGTGTCTTGTCTGCCGCGTGTGTTTGTGCACTTAGAGAAAATGAATAGGATTATATTGATCTGAGCAAATCACAGTGTGGTTGTCCAGACAGTCCCAGGTGGTAACAGCTACACTCCATTAACCTCAGTGTTTTAATGTCAGCTTGGATTTTCTGTGATCAGCTCAAATCTTGTTTGAACAAACATAATCATCTGTAGCTGCAGCTGTGGCCCTTAGTAGTTGCTAACAACGTGCACAGACTGGATGGAAATGTGAGAAAACTGATAAAGGTGGGCTAACTCCTATAACACTTCAAGAGAAGATAAAAATGTTACTATGCATCCATACATTAAAATTTTAGTACAGTTATTATTGTACTTGAAAGTAGTGAATCAAGTAAGTATTTCCCAGTCTGTGTTCAAACACCTAATGATAAGGTTTGGTTTAAGCTGCATTATGCATTAGGCAAGTCTATAAGCAGCTGTACAAGACGTGGACAGACAGACTGTGAGATGAATTTTACTTACTATGTTTGCACGTGGCAATCACTTTTGACCTATAAGAATTGAAACTCCTGTTTTCACTGGTATTTGTGATTTGGCCAGGTTCATTTAGAGGATTTTGGAAATTCAGACATCTCCTGCAATCAGGCACATATTGTGTGATACCAGCTGTCATCACACTAGTGTACACTCACTGTGCCGTGCTTTATCCTCTGTTTTCCTAATTAGGAACATATTTTTGCAAAAATGACAACATATGCTGTTGAAGAAGACCTGAAACTAGCAATTGAGAACATAAACTCCTCAAGAAAATGTTTAGTATCGTTGAAAGAGGTAGGCTCATTTTCTAATAGCCCTCCATTCAAATGGACTACCTCTTTTTGCAACCACTGGTGGTCACCCACCGGCTATTCAACATATTTTCACCTCAGGGTTGTCCTCATCCAGCAAACCAGAAGACAACATCCACATTTTAGGTACCGTCTATGGTGTTACATGTACTAGTTTCCGTCCCTTGCATGTGGGCATGTTGACCCTAAAAAAATGACTCATCTGTGCACCACTGCAAATCAATCAACAGCATAGGTCCATGAAGCTGCTGCAGTAGCTGCATTTTCTCTTGTCGTGTGCCGAGATGTGCGTCTCATGTAGTCGATAGCGAATGAGTGAAGAACAGCACCATCTTTCTTTGCCGTTTGTGGGTGGAAGCTTGCTGTTGCAGGCTGACGAGGAGGATGGAGTAGTGGTGAAGCAATGTGTTATTGTCTTGGACAGTGACTCTCTGCAGACCGTGACTTAGTGAGAGCCTCTATCTGTCATTTACTCTAACAATGTGCACTCTGAACTGCTTGTGACTGCCACGCACAGTGCCATTATGTGGACTGACATGTCTTCATACAGTAGGCCTTTGTTATTGTAGAAGAGAAAGCGTGGTGGGCCAGACAATTATACAGTACATAGGAGGAGCAAAGACCAACACAGAGAAAGTAAACGTATAGTATCAGATCTAAGTGAAGATACACAAAATGAGGAATGACTTCACTGAAATGTTAGTAAAATCTAATATTACAGTCAGTCTGAATAAATGCGTCACGTCGATGTTTGGAAACCTTTGTGACTTTTCTTTATTTTCTCTCTAGTGCTCTTGATTCCATATCTCACCAACCACTTTTTTTCTTTTGTGCATCTCCCTCCTGCAGAGGAAAACCAGGTTGTCAGGATGAAGGAGGAGAATTTGTTCCATCGGAGGTTTTCTCTATGTCCTAATGCCACCTCCCCACCCAAGATTGATCCCCGCACCCTCACTCGGAATCTGTCTTATGGAGGAGACAATGACATCTACAGCCTCAGCCCAGGTAAAAGACCAAAGAGTTCAACACAGACGCATGGATATGTGACAGTGACGAAGCCTGATACAATGTCAGATGGTCAATTCCAGTTTCTGTGAAATGACATGTTGATTTGTATTGTACTGAACTTATTCCATACAAATCAACGAACCTCAGCTGCTGCATATTAGCTGCTTTTGGGGCTGCCGTGCTTTAACTGTCTGTCAGCAAGTTTATTCACTGAGTATGTTTGTATGTGACCATGTGTTGTGGGTTCCCACCAGGCAGTGAAACAGACAGGAACGGTCTCTCCATGCTGAGTAATGAACTTAGTCCTGCCCAATCACCAGGCAGTAAGGTAAGAACACCATTTCTGGTTGGGCAGCTCCTTAACTGTTCTCTGAAACTGACTCATAGGGTTTGCACGTAGCCCTTGACTTTTTTTCTTCTGATTGAGAAGATGGATGGACAAATCTGCTATTGTTGAGACCTTGTTGTAGAGGAGGTCATGTAATGTCAGGGCATTTTACAAATAGTGCTGTGTACTGGCAAAAATCTGACTATTTGATCCATATCCCGATACGGGGGTGATGAAATAATATATTGCAATATATTGGGATACTGATAACAGTTAATGGTAACAATGTTATATACATTAAAAAAATGTTTTCTTTGTCTTGTGAAGCAGGTTGAGAAGCAGATTGAGAAATGCCTTAAGGTCTGCTACCAACTAGCAGTCAGAGGCTTAAATATAACTCAAAAACACTGCCAAGAATATTTCTGATAAATCAATACAGCACTTCAATGAATTGATACAGTATACCCCCAATGGAATATCATATATTTTAGTGTTTCAATATCTTGTTAAACCCCGATTTACAAATGGTCTATGTAATGGATGAGCTTGGATGAGGAACGGCACTAACAGAACAAGAACATTTTAACTTAATACACTGCACATGTGAAGTAAATCCACATAAACGCTGTGGGATTTTATACGTCAGGGCCATGGTGGGAACTGTGTCTTTAGCACCACAAGCCATTTATAAGAGTTTTATTGTTCCGGTGCTGCTTGTCTTGCTTATGCATTTTTAGAACTGAAATCTGTCTCCATTCTTTACTCATACTAATTAGGACTAGTCAATGATTGTTTCCATTGACAACATGGTAATGTCATCTTGTCTCGTCTCCTCTCCTCTTGTCATTTTGTCTCGCCTCATCTCACAAAAGTGCTTATTTAGATGTGGACTCATTGGAACAGCTGCATCTATGACCTGTTGCCCTCTGTTTCATCACACAAGCCATTATAGGACAATAGGAGACTGAACAGTCTTATCCTAGCATGTTGTCCTATAGACATGACTGTAGTTCTGATCTGAGTCTGAGGGCCTTTGTAGGCTCACCAAGGGTGGCTTGGTTGGCTGTGGTTTATGTTGTTTATGTGTGAGGCTTAACTGACAGTGAGTATTATCAGTTCTCAAGATAGTACGAGGGCAGAACACTCCCCTTTCTGTCACGTCGGATAAAAGCCACTTCAGATAAAAGCCATAAAAGCCAGATAACACAAACAATGTTTATCCTGTCAAACAATGTCATTATCAGAATATTGTCAATTCAATTGGGAATTAAAATTAATTCCTCTCAATCCCAGTTTGGGCTATAATGTAAATGGAATATTTTTCACGTCTCTAGCCAAAGACCATTTGTATCCTTAAAATAATCCCAAAAGGAGCATACAGAAGAAGTGGGTATATAATTAGGTATTGCATAGAGAAATTACAGGATAACCTACAACTATGTTTCTGATTTCTAACCACTGATTAGTGGAAATCATCAAACAATCGATGCCTTTGCTTTCTAACAGAGGAAGTTAGGGAATATGAGGTCACAACACCACAACTGACTGCCTTGTTCCCTTATTGATTGTAAAGGCCTTCCACCTACTTCACACAGGCCATATATGTGTTATGTGGCAAAGGAAATTGACGTTAAATGATTTTAATAGTATGAACAAGTAACTCATGACTTCTATAGACCTTTTGAATATTGACTATTACAAGCCAATATTTTACAGTTGGTCATTTTATAAACAAAAATCTCTAAAGAGATCTGGACTTCAAGTGACTCTGCTCACAGCGCCATGTCGGCAGGAAAAGTTTCCAGCTGTATGAGTTCACTGTGCTCTTTAAATCCACAGGGACTGAGCAGCATGTCGTAGAACCTGACCGACTAAATATATCTGATCCTCACAATATTCTGGGTGCTTTTCATTAGTATGGAAACAGCTGGCGAGGTCATTATTCCAGGCTCGCACTACATCTTCAACTTTCCGATAAACTTCCCCTTATTCTACTCCGGAGAAAGCTTACACATCACATTAAAAATAATATAAACAGAATATTTAATTTAATTAGTTTGGACTCTGTAACAACACTGAAGTTGGCATCCAGATTTGCAACTTCCCAGTCAGCAGTTTAAAGGTAACTTGTTTTATTAATGTTTTTTTTTCGCTTTGCAATTTAACATAAGAAGTATAAAAACATAAATATTGTTGGAGGTTATATTTCCCTTAGGTTTTCCCCTGACTGCTTACTGGAAAGCCGTGAATCGTGATTCACGACCGTACCTGATAAGAAGTGATCACTCTACAAGCAGAATCTGTTGGCTGTGGCTTTCCATTACATAATAGTAGCAATCCACCTCTGTCATCCTCGAAATCTATGGAGATCCACCATCTTTACTTTTTATGAATACAGCTGGTGAAGAGACGTGACAAATTGCTTGATATGTATGCCACCGGTTATACATGTTAACAGATGCGAACGGTGCCATTTCCTGCCAAAATGGCGTTGCATTGGTTGCATGACATCAGCTACCGGAGCTCTGTATCAATAGTAAAAGCATTTATATTTATTATTATTTATCCTGTCTGATCTTCTCTGTTCTTTCCCACAGTCTGAGTCCAGAATGTTCAATGGTGTTGAGAAGGACTGCCCCTCCCCCACAGAGAGGCTGGCCCGGAAGGAGTCTCTGAAGGTACGTGTCCCTTCCTTGCTTGACATACGTGTCAGCATTATGGTCATGCAGTTGAATTTATTTAAAAGTGTGCACAATTTAGCTCTTAAATATCTGTCACTCTGCACTTGTTAAGTGAAATGTACACAGGCAATTTAGGAAACCTTCCAATTTTTTTTCTCAAATGTGCTTCAAATAAAACAATAATAAATCATGTTATTTAAAGGCAGTGTTAACGTGGAGCCTCCATGAATAATAATATTCTGTTTGCCTCTAGTCCCACCTAGTGGCACAAATGGACCAGTACTTTGACTCTTACTGATGACTCATTCATTTGGTTTGTCTCTGTTTCACAGGTCCAAAAACAGAATTACAGGCAGGAGAAGAAAAGGGCAGCTAAAGAACTGTTCAGTGCACTAAAGGACCCCAGTGTTGTCATCATGTCAAACTGGCTAAAGGTGTGGGGATGTTGTCTCTTTCAACAGTAGTTCACTGACTAGTTGTTTAGACTTTTTTCATCAGTTCCCATTTTCACATTTTGCAGTTGGAACAATTTTGCCTCTTTGAATCTCTTCACGTTTAGATTCAGCATTCTATAATTTTTTTTTTATCTCTTAATTTTCTTTAGATCCGTGGCTCTTTGAAGAGTTGGACCAAGTTGTGGTGTGCCCTGAAGCCTGGTGTTCTTCTGATTTACAAGACCACCAAGACAGACCACTGGGTGGGCACCATCCTCCTCAGTGCATGCAAGCTGATCGAAAGACCTTCAAAGAAGGACGGCTTCTGCTTCAAGCTCTACCATCCACTCGACAAATCTATCTGGGCTGTCAAGGTCAGACATGGTTTGAGGCTCACTGGTCGAAAAACAACTCATTGGTCAAACTGGGACAGAAGCACGTTTTAGCTTTGCACCAGAATTATTAGTGTAACATTAGGAAAATGCATAGTATACATGCTCTACAAAATTAAAACAAGAGCACTTTTGGCTACGAATAATTTGTCAACTAAATCAATTACTAATTAATGAATTATTTTGCTAATGTTAGCATTTTTAAGCATTGTTATATTTTGATTTATTATTTCAGTTTTCCCTGACTAATGGTTAAAATATTTTCAAGTGTTACTTCATGGCCCTTGAGAGATCCATTTATCTGTGCTGGCACGATAGAACTGAAATAGCATTAGGAATAAAATTGCATTTTGTTTCTTCATGCTCAGGGTCCCAAAGGAGAGACTGTTGGCTCCATCACGCAGCCACTACCCAGCAACTATCTGATCTTCAGAGCTGCCTCAGAGTCTGATGGTGAGTCTAAAGTATGGAATTATTTTCACAGCAAAATGTTTTATAATGACTCGTCACCATCGCTAAAATGTCTCTGCTTCTCCAGGACGGTGCTGGATGGACGCCCTGGAGTTGGCTCTTAGTTGTTCCAGTCTCTCCAAGCTCACAGCCAAAGCGGGGAGAGAGGGAGATATCAGCATGTCGTTAGAGTCTTCCCATATACTCCACCTGCTGCAATCAACAGCACTCACTGATGCAGAGTTGCTACAGTGAGTAATATACACACAGATGCAGCTGCGTACACAGAAAGCCTGTCAGACTTCATTTTATATGCATCTTTCATTTATAACTTCTTTGTTATGAAATGGTTTATATTACTTGATTTTGAACTGGCATTATTACCAAACAGATTTATAAAATAGGTTTATGAGATCATGTCTGTGCTTTCTGAAAATCAGCCCAACATTACAGCTAAAGAGATGAGTGGACTTAAAGATAAATAAGATATATTAAGAGTATTTATTAAGATAAATAATGAAAAAAATGGTGGTCTTGCTATTCAGTGTATAGCATTTTAGTACAGTTCTTTAACCATTGCACTCTCAAGACAGCTCAGCAAATATAACCGCTGAATTATTTAAAGCCTCTAAATTTGCACCACTACTAAAATAATAAATAAATAACCATTAATAAGGTGAAAGAATGAAACCAGTGATGTTACACAGTGATTCTATTATTAGTCATAAATGTATAATGAGTTGTTCTTGTGACTCTGCTGGTCATTTTGTGTATTTTCATGCGTCAGTTCTTTTCCAATTTTTCGCCTGAATGTGCATGTCATACATAAGTCCTCCATTTTCTTCTCCACCCCTCTCCTCTTTTTATTACCTTCTCTGTGGCTGTACCGCCCCTCTGACGTCCATCACACATTCTCCCTTCCTCCATTGCTCCTTTCCCACCCAATCGCAACAGCTTTTGTGATCACATGACTAGCAGACGAGCAGGAAGACAGAATAGAATGTAAACTATACACTTCCACAGTGACAGAAATACGCACTTGCAGGAAGCAGGCGTGCTGGGAGTCAAGGAAGCAATGCTGCACCTTTTAGTCAGTAGAGTAAACAAAGTAAAGTAGTCAGATTTAAACAGTCCCTCACTGGAGAGGAGATAAGAACACACTGCGGTTGTTTGGATTTACTGCAAACATCATTGCTGGTGTTTCCTGAAAAAAAGTTTGTCTAAATACTCCTATATCCTTGAGGTAAGGATCGCTGTCTTTGTTCCAGGGTGTGTATGGGTTATAAACATTACAGTTTGCTTATTAACTCACGGTGGGCAGTAAGAATGTGACTTTTCAGGTCTGTCCAGCCCTCAGGCATTTTGAAAATGGAACTCTCTGCTATTGTTGTGTGGGCAATTGGGCTTTTCTCTTGATTGTCAATATAATTACAACCCTTACTTTAGTCACATGAGCCTTATCCTGTCGTGACGTTAAATCTTTTAGTTTGGAGCTAAACTGTGAAGTATTGTGAAATATCTACCTTAAAAGTGTATATGATTAAGACCTGCGTCAGACATGTGTCTGATAGTTGTTTTTGGATGTTTGCAGTGCTTCCATTTGAATACACAGATGTCCAGTTTCATGACTTCAAAATGGCTGTAGAATTGTAGACATCATCTTCCTTTTTTCATCTTTTAGTTCCACCTTCCTGTCTCTTTCTCCTTCTCTGATTTTCACTTCTTCTTTATTTGACCATTTCGAAGCTGCATGATTTTCTCCACAGTTTCTCTCCTCTTTTATTCGTGTTTGTTAAAGTGCTGACAGATCGGAGTACTGATGTGTTCAAGACTAGAACATATCACATCTGGAAAATGTGATTAAATACCTCACTGTGTCATGGAGTTAGAATAATTTGGTCCTCAGCTTTGTATGTGTGGCACACATACTGTATCTAAAAATATGTGTGCAAAATGTGAAATTTGAAACTAGGCACCCACAAGAAGGTCAACCTGTTTTTGTGTAGATGTTATCTGATGCAACAGATTTGCTCATCATAGCTATGAGGAGAAAAAAAACCCCATCACAAATCAATCCAATACAATACACATTTAAAGGTCATCGAGATATATTAAAGTTCATGACTGGTCATTTCTGTTTTTCTGTTTATTGATTGTCTGACTTGCAAATCCAGTTATCAAAGCTTTGGCAAAGCTGTCTGTGGAATCGTGAATAAATCACATTTTCTAAATCTTCTATACCAAAGTGGTGAGAACACCTCATTAAGTCCTGATGTTTTCATTTGTTTTAAATTGTTTAGAAAAGTTTTTGTCACTGACAGCCTGGACATGCATTCCCAAGAAAAATAGATTGGTATCAGGCAGTGTGGTTTTTGGCAGCCATTCTAGATTTAGTCTTAGTTTTAGTCTTTTGGACTAAAGCGCTTATTAGTTTTAGTCACGTTTTAGTCATTTCTATATGTGATAGTTTTAGTCACGTTTTAGTCATTTCTATATGTGATAGTTTTAGTCACATTTTAGTCATTTCTATATGTGATAGTTTTATTTAGTCATTTCTATGATAGTTTTAGTCACGTTTTAGTCTTTTCTATATGTGATAGTTTTAGTCCCATTTTAGTCATTTCTATGTGATTTTAAGTCATTTCTATATGTGATAGCTTTAGTCGCGTTTTAGTCATTTCTATATGTGATAGTTTTAGTCACGTTTTAGTCATTTCTATATGTGATAGTTTTAGTCACATTTTAGTCATTTCTATATGTGATAGTTTTAGTCACGTTTTAGTCATTTCTATATGTGATGGTTTTAGTCACATTTTAGTCATTTCTATATGTGATAGTTTTAGTCACGTTTTAGTCATTTCTATATGTGATAGTTTTAGTCACGTTTTAGTAATTTTTATATGTGATGGTTTTTAGTCTTAGTCAGTTTTAGTTTTTTGTTTTTTTAAAAAAAAGTATAGTCTTTTAGCAAATCCATTTAGGTCGATAAGTATTGGAGATTTCTGTTGGGCAGAAACCTTTAATCTCGCGCATAATAAGCAGAAATGTCGTGCACTCTGAACGTCTGACACATACTGACATTTACATCCATTCTTGTCTCGTCAACGAAAACTCACACATGTCTCGTCATGTTTCCGTCGTCAAACATGTGATGTTCATTTCGTCACCGCCTCTTTATCGTCATGAAAAAAAGGGGCGTCAACAAAATAAATTTGTCATCGTTGATGAAAACAACACTGATATCAGGGTTACTTACCCAAACAAACAAGAACAAGAAACCCTAGCTTAATATACTGTAGATAAAGATCTTGGAAATCAGGTCTTGGTATACCAAAAAGCTCACCTGAAGTGACAAGACATCCTATCTTGTTAAGAAGGCCCACCAGTGTTTATACTTCTGAGGAACCTTTGAATTATTTTCAGTCCCTGAATATGCTTATAACTTTGCACTTTTCCTCCATTTCTATCAGGATGAATGACTCTTTGCTGCTCGGCAATCACCACATGGAGAACGATGGGTTTTCCGACAAATCAGAGCGCGAGGCTCACGACGACTGGGACACTACGCCCATTGAGAATGGCGGAAGGCTGACGGAAGAGAGCGACATGGAGCAATCGGATGAGCTGTCTTCTGGGCCTCAGGCCACAGCTTATGTAGAGCAGAGCACAGAGGAGATGGGTGAGGTGAGGCATCAAGTTCAGCTATGTATTTAGAGAGAGATCTACCATTGTTGTAGGTCAGTAGATTAACTGTATTGTTAAATGTGATTGCTCGCCTTTATAGAGATATTTTATCTTGCTTGTGTCACTCCCTTGTATCTAGAACCCAGACACTATAATGGCCTTTATGCTAACCTTACTCTTTCTGGATGTTTTAATTAAGGCTGGCGAGGCGTCCCAAGTGGAAACTGTATCAGAGGAGAACAAAGGCCTGATCTGGGGTCTGCTGAAACAGCTGCGGCCAGGTATGGACCTGTCCAAGGTGGTGCTGCCCACATTCATCTTAGAGCCACGCTCCTTCCTGGACAAGCTGTCTGACTACTACTACCACGCTGATCTGCTCTCACAGTCAGTGACATTTAAGTCTTTATACTCTGTGTGTGGTGTGTGGTGTGTGGTGTGTGTGTGTGTGTGAGCTATTTGGAGACAGAAGAATCTTCATATTCGTGTCTGACTCTCCTGATGTTTCTTCACTGCAGAGCTTCACTGGAGGAGAGTGCATATGGTCGCATCAAGCAGGTGTTGAGATGGTACTTGTCTGGTTTCTACAAGAAACCTAAGGTAAGATTTGTTCATGACCAGCTGAAAACATTATTTTTCTTTTTCTTTTTTCTATAGCGTGTCCAGTGTATTTCTTTTAAATAATTATGCCTATTTGACTTAATTGGTTTGAATTCATTAGTGAAACGTATATAGTCATCTGCAGTGCAACTGGTTTTAACTGGTATTGTTTAGGTTTAAAGAAACTAATCTTACTCAACTGAGGAAAAAATGCCATTTAGTTTAGTTTTCACATTTGATTTGAGAGAGAAAAACTGTGGCAGAAGATTTTTTCATTGACATTCACTGTTGGTTGTGTTTATATTCTCCAGGGTCTTAAGAAGCCTTACAACCCAATCCTGGGGGAAACATTTCGCTGCTGCTGGCTACATCCTCAGACCGACGGCTGCACTTTCTATATAGCTGAACAGGTTACACCAGACTACAATGCATAAATATACCTCACGTGAATTTTCCTGTGTGTGACATATTTTGCATAATTGGGCAAGCACAGAGCTGAAGCTCATCTACCTCAGTTGCAATCTAAATCTGTCATCTAACATGACAGAATATGCTCACTGTTAGCATAATATATTATGTTCCTAAATCCACAGTAAATCAGGGAATGCCATGATCTTACAAAGAGTAACATTTGAAACATAGCAGACAGGTGTGTGACACTCTTCTCAATCTGGTGTCTCTCGTTTTCTTCTGCCAGGTTTCCCACCATCCACCCATCTCTGCCTTTTACATCTCAAATAGGAAGGATGGGTTTGCGATCAGTGGAAGCATCCTGGCCAAGTCTAAATTCTATGGTATGCAGCGTACTACAATATGTAATCTGTATAGCATTGATCAAAGATTAGACCAATAGAGGTTTAATTATGTCTTCATCTCTTTTGATTGCTCTTGTAGGTAACTCTCTGTCAGCTATTCTGGATGGCAAAGCAAGACTGCTGTTCCTGAACAGGGAGGAGGAATATGTCATCACGATGCCATATGCTCACTGCAAAGGTAAACACAGAAAAATGAAAGCTTTGTGTTAGTTCACGCAAGACACGGTAGTCATACACCCCACTTGTAATCAGCTGACAGCGAGCTGACCGCAGTCAGTCACAGTCACTCACACATTAAGCTGCTATGCCCATGCAGGAACATCTGGAGAGCGGAGCTTAGAAGTCTAACTGTAAATCCATGTATTGCTATAAATGATTTAATTGTGACATGAGTGTTCCAAACTGAAAATACTTTTATCAGGCATATATTGTTTTTATGTTTATATGCCTTGCATTCTATTCTTATTCATGTACAGCACTTTGTTCCAGCTGTGGCTGTTTTTAAAGCACTTTATAAATAAAGTTGAGTTAAGTTGAGAGAAAGAAATACAAAAAAAGCTGTTTTGGATGGCTAATCTTACTGCAAGTGGCAGGATGATAAATTATATTCTTAAATCTGCAGTACTACTGCGAATGCTGTGATCAGTCTGCAGAGTAACTTTCCAGTCTGTGTTGATGTGCTGTTGGTCTGATGCTGTAACACTGTCTTCTGTAGGAATCTTGTACGGGACTATGACACTAGAGCTCGGGGGGAAAGTTACCATCGAGTGTGAGAAAACAAAATGTTCTGCACAGCTGGAGTTCAAATTAAAGGTATAATTTTTATTAGTTATAATTGCACTATTCATGTATGTGATGCTGTATGGGTGTTTTTTCTATCAGCGGTAGTTTTTATTAAGGTATTGAACCACTTTCATTGCAGCCTTTCCTTGGAGGTCCCTCCTCTGTGAATCAGATCAGTGGGAAGATTTTAGAAGGAGAGGAGATGATGGCTACTATTGATGGACACTGGGTGAGAAAGAGCTGTACACTAATTATACATAGTATACATATATATATATATATATATATATATATATATATATATATATATATATATAATAAATGCATTCCTGCCTCTAGATTGTAATTATCTGAAATAGTTGGCTTTGGCAGGAACTTGTATGCTGAGACTGAACTTGTTTGTTGCCATTTATGTCATCAGGACAGTGAGGTGTTCATTCAAGAAAAGCGCACAGGCCAGCAGGAGACGCTGTGGAACCCGAGCGCAGACATCCGCAGCCTCCGCCTCAAGAGACAAGTGGTACAGATGGACCAGCAGGGGGAGTTTGAGTCTGAAAGGTAAATATTATCGCCTAGATATGCAGTACATGTCAGGCAAGTACATGTTTAGCTTGTAATGTTAATTAAGTTTGCATTCACATGAGCTGTAGACACAAAGGTCTTTGTGTCCACAAATGATTCATGATCACATTGTAGGAGTGTGATAATTATGTTGTAAAGCATGTAAGTAGGGGATTTGTCAGCCCTTAGATGTTTTTCATGTTATTAAATCAACTTGTGTATGACAAAGAAAATCTTCACATTGGTCTATAACCAAATGAGTCAGAGGTTAAAGTTGTGCCTGAAACCTTTTCCCCTCTTTTCTAATTGCACATGGCGTGTTAAAGATTATAATGCTGCTGCTGACACCCCTTTGACCGTATGTGCCCCTGATTTGAATGTCCTGGCAGACTGTGGCAGCATGTGACCAGTGCCATCATGGATCGGGACCAGCTGCGAGCCACGCAGGAAAAGTTTGTGTTGGAGGAAGCTCAGCGGAAAGAGGCGAAGGAGAGAGGAGACACACCCTGGGCCCCACGACTTTTCCACCAGGACCCTGTCACCTCCGAGTGGACCTACAAGCACAGAGAGTATGTACACACACACACACACACACACACACACACGGGGATAGTACACAAATGAATGACTTACTCAGCTAATTAACCTAATGTCATGTTTTGGCAGCACACAGCCGTGGGACCCAGAGTTCTGTCTGATTCAGTTTGAGAAGGACGGAGTGATTCAGACGCACGAGAAAAGTCAGAGACAACACCACCGACTCTCTTACAGCCACAGATGGACAAGTCAGCAGAAGGTTAGCCAGACTAATCACACACCTCCCATGTCATTGACATTTTATCAAAATGAAGGTTATTTCACTTCCCATCGAGCTTCACAGCCCCTGATATCGCAGTGCTGTAAAATCAAACATTTTATTTCACTTATTTGCTGCTCTGGTGCACACATGAATGCACCAGCAGCTCAAGTGTAATGGATGGATGTAATACCGTCCAGTGTGAACACAGTTAGACAGAAATCCTCTTCTGACTCTTCCTCCAGGCGGTGGTGAATGGGAAGCACAGGAAGGCCAGCAGTCAACCGTCCAGCTGCAGCCAGAACACGGAGAGCAGCAGCACCACACCTGAGCCCACACACGAGTCCTCGGACAATGAAGGTACACACATTACACAACTCGACACATTATTGTTTTTGTTTTTTTTAATTGCCTTACCTTTGTCTTATTTTCTTCTCGGCATGGGCACAGGGTTTTCCAGCCAGTGTGCACGGTGCAGTAAAGAGAAAAAGGACATCACCCAGATAGAAGCCTCCATTACATCTATACAGAAGACACAGCAGGATATTCAGAGGTGGAAATTACACACATGCAACAGATACAGTATATGCAACAGATGATGCCTCCTTCCCTCAGAGGAACATGCCATTCTTCCAATGTACACTGTATAAAGTTTTATTTTCATAAAAAAAATCCATGCATACATTTATAAAATTAAAAATGCAATCAAATTTAAGGATATTGACTTTTTGGGATGTTTTGTGTTGATTCAAAGGAAATTGGAATACAAAAAGTGTAGTTAATATCAAGTAAAAAGCAAAATTAACTAAATAATATATTCATTTTGTTCACTTAATGATTTCTGATCAGTCTTTCACCTGTTTCAACTGTGTGAAGAATGGGTTTGAAATGTAATCTGCATTTGTTTATATCTTAAAGCTACACACTACAGCTTTAAATACATGTTTGGAGTACATGGAAGCGCTTGGAAAAGAACACAGATTAATCAGAGTGGCTGATGGAAATTGTCAAATCAGCTGGCGATCCATGAAGAGTTAGGTCTCTCTGTCTCTCTCTCGCTCTCTCTCTGACTATAAGTCAGGTGTGTATCTATATCTTATTGTTCTATAAATGCATAAAGCTTAAAAATAAGGGGGGAATACTTGCAGATATGACTGCATCCCACTACTGCTCGACTGCATTTAAGGCTATTGCAATTCAAAAGAGCAGTGGTAGTTGAAGGATGTTCCAAACCAACAAAAGTAAAAAGAAAATAAATAAATAAATATAAATAAATAAATAAATAAATTCCCATCCTCACTGTTTCTTTTTCATGAACTGCTGCTGAGTTAAGTCACAAACTCTAGTTCACCCTCATCCTTCTCTGTCCCTGCAGGAACCTGGTGGCCCTAAGTCGTCAGCTGTCTTACCAGAGAGCCACGGAGGACAACGTGTCGCTCACCGGCCGTCACTGCCTAATCCTCTGTGTTCTGCTCCTCTCTCAGCTCTTCCTCAACTATGTCTTCACCTGAACTCACTCCTCTGGGAAGAGTTTCCATCTGGCACTGATTTGGCTGTAGATTCTTCCAAAAAAAAAAAGCACAGACTATAATCTGCACCGGGGACAGAGACCTCAGATCAGTGTCAGGGCGGCAACTTTGTCCCTTTTGTTTCATTGGGGGAGGACATTATAGCAATAAACACAGCCACCGCCTATCAGTCATCTGCAGAGAGGAACAGCACCCCCCAGTGTAGCCAGACTGAAATAGCACCGGCACCCACGCACTTTGGACAGGAAAGGATGAGCGATGAAGCGCGGCTAGAAAAAAAAAAGATTTTGAATATAAAGATGAAATGTATGATGGAGTTGAAGAATGAATTTGCAAAAGGAAATGACAGAGAGGATGTTTCACCATTCCTTAGTGTCTTTTTTATATTGCCCCACAAAACTGTTTATCTGTGCGTGTGTTTGTATGTGTGTTATTCGTACCTACAGTAGGCCCCATGGGCACAGGTAGATCATCGCTTGGACTTCTCTTTCTCTTCCACTCCAAATGTTGGGCCTTAACGCTGAAGCCAAAAAAAAAAAAAAAAAAAAAAAAAGCGCAACATGTTCAGACGAAGAAGGAAAACTCTTCCAACAGTGCAATTTCTTTGTGTTTTGTATCGATATACGCTCAGATATACTCCGTCTCGTCTTTTAATGATGATGATTTTACCAAAACAGTATTTATAATCTGAAAGAACAAAGAGTACTTGTTTACAAGAGTGCACTGTGTGTGTGTGTGTGTGTGTGTGAAGACACAAGAAGGAAACAAACACTGAAACGAGACAGAGGCATAGAGCCAAGCAGTGTCTTTGAATTTGTGTGCCTGCAGTGCCGTAGCTGAAGGCATATTATAGCGACGCTTTGGTTGAGACCACGACACTAGTGTGTACAATCAGTTACTAAAAGAGGCGGAACGTGGAGGGAGAAAGAGTGACAGAGTGAGGAAAAAAAAAATAGAAATTGGATCTTTTGGGCCTAATATAAGGAGTTTGTGTGTGTGCATCTTGGTCTGCACCATGTCCATGTGACTGTTTTATGATGTAAACACTTTTTAATGATTTTGTTTTTTTCTTTTAGTCAAATTTGTTTATATTTGTCTAGCGGTCGATGTTTCAAGAGATTTCAGAATGTATTTATTGGGTGATTAACGGAGACTTTCCTAATCTATTTCAACATGGAGGACGGAGACGATTGTTCTCCCATGGATTTTTTATTGTGTGTGTGTGTGTGTGTGTGTGTCTCACTAAGAGGGAGCGTGTGTTTGCGAGTAAGCCATTATAAGACTAATGCTAAAGAAGACCAGTTCTGTGAGCTTGGTTTTTTTATGCTATGAATTGCCAGTACTGATCTACCCAACCGGATAGAATCAGAGTGCACAAGAAGGAAGTCAACTCAATGAATGCTTTTATTTACACTTGCATTTGTATATTCTTTTCTTTGTGTTGTCTTGTTTTCCTGTTTTCTACTCTACTGCCATGCTGCGGGGATTCGACATGCCAGTCATTTTTCGTTACATGGACTGAACGACACACATGACGTTGCTCGACATTTTCACTCATACCTGTTGCATACTGTAGCACTACAGTAAAATAATTTAACCCTGTCATTGACTTGTCAATAATGTCTTGAAAATTGTACTTTGAAATTGAAAAGAAATGCTTTACACTTTACAGACGAGGGAGATGTTGCTCATTAAAACTCTCTAAACCTTTACTTTTAGCTAAGTGTTCATCGTTGCGCTCAGTTTTAAGATAATTTTTAATATTGGGTAGGAAATGAAAAAAAATTATAGATTAGACAAAGCAGTACTACCACTGGGAACTTGTACAAACTACATGAGATTGTTGTGTGAGCGGTTCACTGACACACTAACTGTGCCCAGGCCTGAGAGTTGAACCTGAGCAGGTGTAAATCTTTTGTCAGACGCCGCTTGGATTAACATATTCACACAGATTTGTGTTTTGGAGCCTCCACAGTCGGGGGGGTTAACTAACAACTTTGATATTCTCTGTATATGTTTCAGTAGAAAAAAAAAAGCATAACAACAATAGACATGAAAACATGTTAATTTATTTAGTTCTGCCTCTGCATTTTAAGAAGCCATTTTCACTGGCTTTTGCAAAAAAGGTAAACAGAAATGTTATTTTTTCAGTAACTTAGTACATTTTATAGCAATAAGTTGCAAGTTTGCAAAGCCTTAATATGGCAGCAGCCAAATCACGAATCTGGAGACTTTGAAATGGGAGTTCAAATTCTCGTGTGATGTCACGTGACCGGTGATCTCCTGTGTTCTGCATCTGACACTCACTTCCTTTGACTAACAGGATTCCCATGTTCTTCCTGGTCTACAGCTCTCCCTTCCATATCATTATCTGCCAAATACTGGAGAACAAACTTATCACTACTTTTTCCCCAATCACGGTCCTCTGAAACTGGCAAACAGGCTCGAGTCCATCAGAATCCACATAATCTACCACCGTCATTCTCAACGCCTCCAAGGGATGCATCCTGTGCTACTTCCTGCATGCACTATGTACCTATGACTGATGCTCACAACCACATAGGGAAATAATAATGAAGTGAGAGGAGAACAACCTCAGCATCAGAGTCTGAAAACTGAAGCGATGACAGTGGACTTGTGTACTTCTACAAAGCCACAATACCTCCTGCTTTAGTAAGAGGCCCACCTGCACTTAGACTAAGAAACTACCCCCACAGTTAAAAACCGGTGTCTTCAGTGACACTAATGCTTGTTTACAGCCTCTTCTTTTTTTAATTCCTTACATTTAGCAAAATAACTGGCTTTTTCTTCTTTTTATTTCAGAATGTCTGTGCATGGCATGTTCCGTACGAATCTTAGGCTGTTACAATGCTGCCCTCCACAGTTCACCAGTGACCCCAGATACAGAGAATACTCAGCATTAACCCTGCTAGAAACACACTTTTAATTCTAATGTTATGGCTTTATCATGGTAGAAGATGCTGTTTTCTTCTTATCTTTTTCTAATAATATCCAACAGGCTGTACAATAAGAGGTGCAATGCCACCTGCCACAAGAAAAAAGTTTCTCAGTTCCTCACCACATCATAAGGCTGTTTCTCTCCCTCTTCCATTTCTCCACTGCCTCCTTGGTGTCTGTGCTTGTGCCATGGAATGTTAACAAGGACCTTTGAATCCTTTGAACCCTAAAATGGTTATGACCTTGCACTTTCTCTAGAGCGAAAAGACAAAAGGAAGACGCGAGAAGAGGCAGTAATGCACCATCTCAGACGCCAGCTGTCATAAAACAATAACAACAAGTAAACAACATACTGTCACCATCAGATGAGGATAAGAATGGATAGTAAATGGGAAGCTACACCCAATGAGATGGGTGGAAGCCTGACAGATGAAAGAAACATGGAGCAACCAGATGAGCGGTCTCCTGCGCCTCAGGCCACAGTCTATGTAGAGCAGATCACAGAGGAGATGGGTAAGGTGAGGCTCTAAGTTCGTAGTTGCTCGCGTCCGGTCTCGGACCAGATATCTACTAATATGATTGAATGGCCTTTATGCTGCCCTTATTTCACTTTTCCTCGTTTTACTTGAGGCTGGCGAAGCGTCCCAGATGGAAACTGTATCAAGGGAGAACGAAGGTCTGATCTGGGCTCTGCTGAAACAGCTGCGGCCAGGTATGGACCTGTCCAAGGTGGTGCTGCCCACGTTCATCTTAGAGCCACGCTCCTTCCTGGACAAGCTGTCGAACTTCTACTACCACGCTGATCTGCTCTCACAGTCAGTGACATTCAAGTCTTTATACGCTGTGCGTGTGTGTCATTCAGAGACACGGGAATGTCTTCACATGTGTGCCTGACTCTCGTGATGTTCCTTCACCACAGAGCCGCGTTGGAGGAGAGTGCGTATGGTCGCATCAAGCAGGTGTTGAGATGGTACTTGTCCGGTTTCTACAAGAAACCAAGGGTAAGATTGTTCATGACAACCCTGATTACAAGCTCCTTTCTGCACCATTTGTTTTCAGATAATGACTAAATAAAAGTTCCCAGCATGAGCACTGAACACAGCACACATCTGTCTTTCTGAGGTGTGTGTGCTGGTGATAGGATGAGGTGAACTGGTCAGTCAGAGTATGTGTAATCAACCCTTGCTGCAAAACACCCAACATCCAACACTTGGCACAGCTCTCCCCATGACCCTCATCTGGAGGATAAAGCAGTAGAAGATGGATGGATGGATGGATGGATGGCTGAGTGAAAGAAATTCTCATCTTACTGAACTGAGAAAAAACGATAACGTGAGACTTGCGAGAGAAACACGGCGTGTGACGTACTGTACAATTCTTGTCTTCTCCAGGGTCTGAAGAAGCCCTACAACCCAATCCTGGGGGAAACATTTCGCTGCTGCTGGCGTCATCCTCAGACTGACAGCTGCACCTTCTACATAGCTGAACAGGTTACACCAGATTTGTACCTAGAATGAAGTATTTTGCATGAGTAGTATCAAATACAGCAACATGTCAGAGGAACTCTTCTGCTCAAACGTGTCTCTCACTTTCTTCTGCCAGATCTCCCACTCTCCACCCATCTCTGCCTTTTACATCTCCAACAGGAAGGATGGGTTTGCTATCAGTGGGAGCATCCTGTCCAAGTCCAAATTTTATGGTATACTACAATATATCATCTGTTTAAAAGACCCTAATGACACAAATGATGGTTCTTTTCCTTCACATTGTTTTTTTATTTTATTTAGGTAACTCTGCATCGGCTATTCTGGACGGCAAAGCCAAGCTGCTGTTCTTGAACAGAAATGAGGAGTATGTCATCACTATGCCATATGCTCACTGCAGAGGTAAGCAGGTCTACAGTAAATAACTAAGTCTGGTCCTATTGTTGCTCTCTGCTGCCTCAGGTCCTCATGCCTAAAACAATTGCCATCCAAACCAGGAATGTGTTTACTGGATAATTAATTATCTCCTTTTTAATGTCTCATTCATTCATTCATTCATTCATCGTCTACTGCTTTATCCTCCACACAGAGACAAACAACCATTCACTCTCCCACCTACAGTCAATTTAAAGTGTCGAATTAACCTCTGCATGTGTTGTCATGTCTTGCTTCCCCAAGCAAACCTCGGACGGGCTGATCATCCTAATCCTGACGCCTGTTAGAAATAGTATAATAATAATAATAATAGAGTCAACCACATGCCTGAGCTTTAACTTTGTTGAATCAGCTTCTCCAGTCACACTAGATTAGAAGCAGGACTCTTTACTTACAGATACTTCTGTCCTCTATGGAAGCTCAAGTGTGGCCTGACATTATCCCTCCACACGACTCACTCGGCTGTCAAAGACTCACAATCCCGTCTCATTTTGACATTTTGTGTCTTCTCCAGTCCAACAGTGCATGTCATGGGTGCAACCCTGCTGGCAAAGGGCACCCTAACACAGTACATGGGGATTGGATTGCTGCACTCAGAGGTCATGGAACAGATTTGGGTGCTCTATGTTGGACATAGACAGGTTAGCTCATACCTGGGTGCACGAGCTGCTCGAGTGATTTTGATAGCCCCACACTGGAAGGCACTGGTTGGCAGAGGTTTATCAGATTTGACAGTGGGACTTAAAGCATTTATCTCTCAAGACAGTGTGGTCATTATCATTATTATTATTATGGTTGGCTTAACTTTCTCCCAAACAGAACGTGGATCGAGTAACAGTCCTATGTGTTATGTCCAGTTCGTGCTGTTTGCACGTCCTGGGCTAAAACCTTTTTAGTTTTAGTTCTCGTTTGGTGTCGGAGCAGCTATCGCTGTGTCCTAATCAAGCCAGGGTGTACAACACTCTGCGAGTCATAGTTTGGCTGCATCCTGTGCTTTGTGCTCAGGGCATGTGTGCTGAGGCGAGTGGGTCCTCAGCTCTCACTTATGTCCACCTGTAGTCCTCATCAGGCTGGTGGACATTAGAAAATAGGGTAGCTACCACATCCCAGTGTGAGTGACTGACCAGAATATGGAACACTGTCTCCTGTAGGAATCCTGTGCGGCACTATGACACTCGAGCTCGGTGGGAAAGTCAGCATTGAGTGTGTGAAAACAAGATGTTTCACAAAGCTGGAGTTCAAATTAAAGGTATCGTTTTTTTTTTGTTGTTGTTACAATTACGCCATTAAGTTTGTAATTTGACTCTTGTTTTTTTCCTTGTGAAGATGTTTGATTGCTTTCATTGCAGCCTTTACTCGGAGGCTCCTCCTCAGTGAATCAGATCAGTGGGAAGATCTTTGAAGAAAATAAGCTGATGGCTACTATTCAGGGACACTGGGTGAGAAAGGGCTTTAAGTTCCTCTGTTCTTTCCTGCCTTTATTTAACAATCCTGTAGTATGACACTGAACACTGAGACGTTTTTAATGAGACTGAACATGTTTCTGTCATCAGGACCGTGAGGTGTTCATTCATGAAAGGCACTCAGGCCAACAGGAGACGCTGTGGAATCCGAATGCAGACATCCGCAGCCGCCGCCTCAAGAGACGAGTGGTACAGATGGACCAGCAGGGGGAGTTTGAGTCTGAAAGGTAAACATGTCACACATGTTTAAGGTTGCTCTGCATCACAACCACATGATTCAGACACAATAACCTTAAGCTAAGCTTCTAATAGAAGGTACCAACGGTCTAAACCAGTGGTCCTCTAACTTTTTATACCAAGTAACACCTGAGAAAATATTGAGCTCTTGAAGTAACTCCATTATCCATACAGTTAAAATACAGTGGCGTGAAAAGACCCGAGCAAAGTCAGCCACAGACTTTTCACAGGAGGCACATTTATTCCCAATAAGATAATTTACTCTCTCATCATCCTCCTCTTCCTCACATATATTTCACACACTGGTATAGTGACATTAGCTTTAAATGGAGCGAGAGATAAGGTGACTCTAATTATTATTATTTAATTTCTTCATTGTCATGTTTCATTTTCTACACACTCTTGTACAGTACAGCACAGTAGAACGGTATTTCTGATTTTGAAACTTGCGTACCACTGGTGGTACATGTACCACAGTTTGAGAACCATGGGTTTGACCAATGTGCATCGTATGTTCATATGGCCTGGTAACAAAGTCTGTTAAATGTCATTGTACGGTACAAATGGCACCATGATGATGTCATAATGAAACGTAAACGTACAACACTCCTTTGAATGTCCTGGCAGACTGTGGCAGCATGTGACCAGTGCCATCATGGATCGGGACCAGCTGCGAGCCACGCAGGAAAAGTTTGTGTTGGAGGAAGCTCAGCGGAAAGAGGCGAAGGAGAGAGGAGACACACCCTGGACCCCACGACTTTTCCACCAGGACTCTGTCACCTCCGAGTGGACCTACAAGCACAGAGAGTATGTACACACACACACACGCACCATGAAGGGAGGATTTAAATGGCTTACTCATCTTAATTATCCTGCATCTGAATATTAATCTTGTCTCATGTTTGGCAGCTCGTGGCCGTGGGACCCTGAGAACTGTCTGTGTCAGTTTGAGAAGGACGGAGTGATTCAGACGCAAGAGAGAAGTCAGAGAAAACACAACAAACTCTTGTGCGAATTTGCTGTGGCTGATTAATTTCCCATCAAGCCACATTAACCCTGATATTGAGCTGCTGATTAGCCCAATGATTATCACACAAAAGATCCATCCGTCCATCTTCTACCTGTTTATCCTCCACATGAAGGTCGCAGGGGCAGCTGATATAGGGTGAAAGGCGAGGTACACCCTGGACAGGTCACCAGTCCATCACAGGGACACATCGAGACAACCAACCGTTCACTCCCACATTCTCACCTGCTGTCAATTAAATTTAATCTAATCCCCATGTTTTTGGACTGTTTTTGAAACGAGAGAACCTGGTGAAAACACACGCACACGCAAAATATAAAATCACTTTATTGTAATTAAGTACATGTATATTTTTATTCATTTTTGGCTTTCAAAATTGTACTCACTGGTTTTCAACACAAACTAATTGTTGACTAACAAAATAAACATTTTTAATATTCTCCACTAGAGGGAGATACTGGTGCAGGTAATTTAAGCTCTCTTGACTTGGACTGAAAGTGTTCATCATCACATTCAGTTTCATATCTTATATTAGTTGTAAGCATTATAGGTACAAATGAAATAATGTTAGATCCAAACAGTAGCTCACAATCTAGACTATGAACGACATGAGAATTGTTGATGAATGGCTGACCGACACAGTGAGAGTGTGGAGCTGAACCTGAGCAGGTGTAAATCTCTTGGTAGACGCCACATGGATCAACATATCCGCCACACACACACACACACACACACACATTAAAGCCCCCGTGAGTGAAGCTGAGTGAGTGGATTTGTGTTTGAGGAGCCTCCCCACAGTGTCGGAGGCCTGTGACATTTAAGTGCCTTTAACGAACACATTTCAGTATTTCTGCTGTTATGTTATTTCATAATAAAATAATAAAAAAACCCACTTTATTTGTTTGTTTATTCCATTATAAATTGTCTTCCGATTTGGATATTCGCACTCAGTCGAAATTAGGACTTGGATTATTTTGCAATGAGTTGTGCAGGCCTAAACAGGACACGGTGGTGATGTGGTGAAAGCACGCCAGAGACTCATCGTTGTGCTTTCGAGACAATTTCCTTTGAAGTGTGAGTGAGGTTAATACCTGACATATCAACGCGTCGCGTCTATCCAAACAGAGATTAATTGACTGAGGTGGAATGTGCTTTGTGGTTCAGTGACTGGAGTGGCTTGGAGCCTCTGTTGTGGCTAAATGAGATCTGAATTCCACTTCTGTCACAAAAAATTAATGTGGTAGTTAGACCTTGAACATTTGTCAGACCAAGGGGAGAAATAAAGATAGATAGATAGTTTTTGTTATCTGTTAAAGCACATATTTAATAAATATATCATTTCAATACAAAGATGAAGGCGTGATCTCCTCCAACACAGCATGTTTCTATTCTCCAGATTCAGCTGTAAGTGTGAGTGGGTGCACACTGGACCATTGTGTGGTCCAACAGTTCTGTGTGGGTCTGATGGAAGGAGTGACACTCCAAATTAGGCCGCTGGAGAATGTGTGTGTGTTTATTTTCCTGGCACTCAGTGCTCTATCAAAGCTTATGAGTGACATATTGAGTTTGTAACACTTTGCCATCCGTGGGTCACAGGGTTTTTTTCTGTGTCCCTCCATATATGTGTGTGTGTGTGTGTTTACATGTGGTTCAGGACCAACAAGGGCCCTCACGGGTGGCATCAGTGGACACAGAGCAGGGAGTATTCAACAGTCATCACCATGTCAGCTGGAAAAACATGAATATGGAACACATTAGACTTCTTTTTCTAATTCTGTCTTGTTGATAGAGCAGTTCCTGAGCTCTCGTCTACAATTTGTTTTGTTTTTTATCATGTATATTATTTACTCAGGGATGTGTATATGTGGACACCAAGGTTTTTATTATAGTTACCTAACAAAATAACGATAACTAAAACTGAAAAAACATTTCCGCTAACTGAAATACAAATGAAAACCTGCTAATTGAAAAAAAAAACCAAAAAACCCCCAAAACAACTGTACCATCACAGGAGACTTGTGTACCACTGCTGGTACACATAGGACAGTTTGAGAACCATGGGTATAATCAAAATTTAAAAAAGTTTTCATCATCGTAAATTCATGTCATATATAACCCTTTTGGGTTCATATCAAATTGATTTATTTTTGAAAAGGTTCTATTTGAGACACAATACTTATTATCACCTTTTTTAATCTTGCCCCTGGTAAATAAAACTAACACTACAACTAAGCATTTGACAAAAAAAACCTAAACAATTGAAACTAACTCATTTTAAAAACAAAAAGTCAAAATGGAATAAAAACTAAAACTAATGAAACTATTATAACCTTGGTGCACCCTTCAACAACTCTACTACACCTGTACACACATTCAACTGCTCGTTAACACACACATATCTCATCAGCATCATTACATGGAACATTACATTGAACATGGCATTTTCTACCTCATCTACGTCATATAGAGCATGTTTGGAGGAGAGGTGCCAGAGGTGCCAGAGGTGCCAGAGGTGCAGGAGGAGAGCAGTCGGACTGGTTTGAAATGATAGAAGGGCAACGTGAACTCATATAAGCACTCATTACAACCACAGTATTCAGATGTGCAACAGCAGCTGGTTTTGGGGCAGATTGTGTCAGTCATTGACAGCGGGAAGTTTGTATGTATTGTACATTTAATGTTGAGAACAAAGATGTATTCTACTCTTATTTTTTTGCCCAAACACACCCTCTCTAAATAAAGTGAAAGAGTGAGAGAGAGAGAGAGGCCACCTGCACCTGGGTGTGTCCGGCAGCTTGTTTTGGCTGGATGAGGTTGGGTGTTTGCTCTGGTGCAGCTCGGGCCTGTCCCACGTAGGCTGAGCCAGGGCAGAGACAGAGGACTTGTCTCAACTTGCCTTCCACATGACACGAGAGAGGATGCAGAGGGCGGGAGTGTGGCTGTCTCAGGCTCCCCAGCAATGTGTGTGTGGTGTGTGCTTCTTTGCTGCACTAGATAAGATGGTGACAGGTCAACCGGATTTCAACGGGTACACGATTTAGTGGGCTGTGGTGAGTTTGAAAAGAGGAGGAGAACAGCCTCGTGTGTTTGACACTTTGATGATTGAACGTATGAATCACTAGAAAATCAAAGCGCTCTCAGGCAAGTACTGATTCGCTGTTGGGGTAGCAATACCCCACCTGTCTGTCGCCATGCCAACACCCACACCACATGATGTCATTTCAAGACAAAGGATGCAGGGTGGTTTTCCTGTGCAGACAGGCAGACAGAACCTGACATTTATATTTGCTTTTATCAAACAAACCATTTCCTCCACAGTGGAGATGATCAGTATCGCTAAGTTATAATGTAGGTAGATGACTGTACAGTGTCACCCTGCTGTTACCATGGCAGCGTCACTGTCGACCTGCAGGCTCCACTCTTGTTGAGTCTTGTCTCTGATGGCTTAGCTCCTCCCACAGTTGAACGAGACAAACATGTAAACTGTAGTCAGCAACTCACTATAACCTCAATCCTCCATGGGAGAAGGATGTCACCACTTCTGCTTGTTCATAACAAAAAAGCTGTAAATGATAAATGATCACGTGGTTAGCCCTCTGGCCCCTCCCACATGGGATTATAATACTTTTACAAAAAAGTTAAAAATCTTAAATATTTACCTGTTAATTATTGAATCAGGACAATCTTAACACTTCAACATACCAAGACATTGTGGACAATGCTATGATTCCAACTTGGGGGCAACAGTTTGAGGAAGGCCCTTTTCTATTGCCCCTGTGCACAAAGCAAGGGCTATAAAGACAACGTTTGGTGTGGAAGAACTTGAGTCCTGACCTTTAACCCCATGGAGAACAGATCCTCTCGTCCAACTTCAGTGCCTGACCTCATAATTGTTCTACAGAACGAAGGGACACAAATTCACATAGAAACACTTCAAAATCTTGAGGGGGATCAACTCCTTATTTAAGTACAGTATATGTACTTCATTACATCACTGGTAGCACGGTGGATGAGTGGGTTTCCTCCCACCATCAAAACATGATCAAACCTCCATCTATATGTCTGTCATCCATATTCACAAAATCAATATCTGCTTTAATGTGACGTTAAAAGTCTTATAGTATAAAGGGCAATAAAAAAAATATTTCTTCTTCTAGACTGATGTGATAAAAATAACTTGGGTAATAAAGTCTTCTCTTCTCTTCTCTTCTCTTCTCTTCTCTTCTCTCTTTTAATTTCCTCCGTCTGTCAGTCAAATAGTTGCTTGTGATTTAGTAAACGGTAGTGAAAGCTGTGACATGAAGTCACAGCTGGTGTGTGTGTGTGTGTGTGTGTGTAATCCTATACTTGCTACCAGGATCGTCGTCATCATCACATTGTTGTTTTTCTTTTCACGTTAACATCCCTGTGTCATTTGCCGTAAATGCCAAATGCCATGAAAATACGGTCGACATTGGCGGCGTCAGACAAATGTGATGTGACAAATTCTCTGGAAAGATAATAAATTGCATTGCAGTCGCACAAAGTACAGACAGCCACACACTGTATATCCTGTCTTTACATTTCCCACAGTAGGAGCCTTTGTTACAGAGGATCTGCAGCCTCCGTGCTGAGATTCTGACCCGAGTTAGATCGGCAAGAAGTGTGTGTGGTGTGTGTGTGTGTGTGCACGCTGTATGCCGCCTGCCCACTCAGCTCTTCCACACAGCGGCCCAGATTCCACTGGACCTCCCTGCTTGGGTGTTGGTGGGGCTGTCGGGGGTTGGAGAGCAGGCTTTTTGAAGGAGGCTCCAGTGACTCATTACCCAACAATCCACCCACCCTCATGTCCTCTACACCCCCCAAACATCTCCATCCTTGTCCCTGCCCCTTGTCCTCTGGCTCGGATAGCTGCACACACACACACACATGCACACACACACTCAGCGTTAACTTGAAGAAAAGAGATTCTGTTTCAGTGACACAGGGATCATGTGGAGCAAACTGCTATGAAAGCTTCCTCTGTGTGTGCGTAGATGCCACGGTGCATGTCGGCGTGCGTGTTGACATTCACACATGCACAGTCACGGCACTTTATGTCGACCGTTTAATATTTCCTCAGATTTAACGGCACAAGGGTCTCGTCTTTCACTTTTTTAGTGTTCCTGCATTTCATGTGAAAACCTGAAATCTTAACCTCGGACTCCCATCTCTCCTGCTGGAGTCGCCGCGTCATGTTTCCGCGGGGGTTGTGTAAACCTACACCACTAACTCCTGTTCCCACAGCTCACACAGGTCATACACCCACCTGTTTGACTGGTGTGAACACAACTCTGTGCCCATGTTTTAACAATTGTTTTCAGGAGTGCTGTTCATTCGAGGTGACAGCCACGGGAGATGACATCACTCAGACTTCCTCTGTGGAGCCTAAATTACATTTTCATATACATGCTGATTCACAAAACATTTATGCATTTATAGAATTTGTCTCTGCCTTCATGGGAAAATGTTTCCCAGAAACTCAAATGTAATATATTTTGAGATCACATGACAACTTCAAACTCCCAGTATGTGTCAGTTGCGTCAGTGTGGCTGCTAGCACAGAGAGAGGAGCTGTTTTTAAATCAATCAATCAATCAATCAATCAATCAATCAATCAATCAATCAATCAATCAATCACATAGTTGGTTGACACACATTTTGAAAACACATTTACGAGGAAATTACAAGAAATGTGTTTTTGCAAATTCACTAAAACTTTTTCAGAATTAACAATGTCATTTGTCAGGTGAGTGCACATGTGTGTTATATCCGTGTTTACATTAGTGAAGTGTGCTTGCGCTGCATTTTAAGTGTGCTGTCTAATGTGATTAATGCTGACCTCCAATACAACTGTGGTCTATTTGGCAAAAGGTTGCCACTGTGCTCAGCCTCTGGGCCTCATGTGGACAGAGGGGACTATTGTCGAATTCCCCTGATACTTGGGAAAGACCCTTGAGCCATGAAAAACAGGATTTCCTCTTTTTTTCTTTTTAATGCTTCACCATCCCCCGTAACCTTATTCTATAGGGGATTTATACAAGCAGCCAGTTATATTATGTCACATTAAGTCAGCTTCAGTAAATAGCAGGTTAATGATTACTAACACAATGTGTGATTCATCACACTGGTCTTTCATTAGGACGTTCAAGTCTTTTATTCACAAAGTGAAAGCTTTAGTGCCTGCATTTTAATATAAATTACATTCAAATCATTGGCAAATCAGCTCCACACAAATCTGTTTTTGTGTTAGCTGTCCTGTGTTTTCTGTTTATGTTTGACATTTTCATGCTGCACAGAGTGATGGGTTATCAAGCATCCATACATCTGTACATACATTCATCTACCCTTCCATCCATTCATCCATACATCTACCCATCCATCTATACATCCATCCATTCACACATACATCTATTCATCCATCCACCTTTACATCTATACATCCATCCATCCATCCACACTTACATCTGTACATCCATCCATCCATCCCTCGGCGCACACAGGTGTCCATCTCCTCCCAGCCCCACAGTGCAGGTATGTTGACTGGGAAACACAAGTCCACACCCTGATCATCGGTGATTCACTCCCTCTGCAGTGTCTTTGAACAATACACCTCTGCTGTGCTCTGCTATGATTGATGGAGACAGTTGTTGCCGGGTCAATACCACACTGCTGAGATGATCGGGGAACTGGAGCCAAGCAGAGAAACAGCACGTAGGAGCTGGGACTGCAGGAATGCATTGTGTGGGAACCTGTACTCTTATAAAGGGACTTTCCAGCTTCCTCTGCCTTGTCTCGGTCGCTCCAGCTCGCTTATAAAGACAATTGCACATTTACAGCTGTCCGCACCAGAGGTTTACGCAATATTTGATCATTATATGTTTCATAACATCCCCAAACAAAGGTAACTGTTAAAGATATCAGATGTAAATACCATATCATATTATGTAACTCAGACCCGCAGCTCCCCCTGGAAAGGCGGATGCACCGCTAGCAATTATCAAAACATTGAGTAATGCCGTCGTCACGATCCCTCACTGGAATCCCTTACACATTTGATCCGGAGTCTGACCCAGAGTCAGAAGACACTGTGACAAGTCAACCACATCCATCGCAAAGACTGCTGCAGGATGCCTGTAGCTTGGATAACGTTGTGGTTACCGAGATGATAAACACACACACATGCAAATGAAACACGAGCAAACGTGTGTAGCTTAGCCTGTAGCCGGATAATGCTAAACGACAGAACAAGCACACAAAGACAGTTTTACGGTTTGTAAATATTGTAATATACGTATTGGCACTGCTCTTTCCTTTAGGTGAAGTTTGGTGCTGTGTCCTGCTTTATATTGCCCGAAGTTTGTGTAACAATCCTCCGTGACGTGGTTGCCGCATACATGAAGGTATTTGGGAATTGTAGCAGGGATATTCCTATCCAATATGAAAGATATCCACTAAGCTTTTCTTTGCTCATTGGCGGGGAGCTTGTGGAGCGTCTGGTATTGTCTGTCACAACCCAGAACAGAGCAAACACTCCTTTTACAACATGTTCTGAACCGATACGCTCAGCAGCTACAACGGGAGTTGTTCTTCTTCTTCTACGGTTGAAAGTATATCACCGGATGTGCCCGGACTCTAGTGCCTGGACTCTAGTGCGAGGACTAGGAGGTGCTGCTGTTTAGGAGTGGTGAGATTTGCCAGTGACGTAATTAGTCAACGGAAGTGCCTTGCTGCTTTGTAGAGCTCAGGAAAACAATAAAACCCTGCGCTCTCAGCAGTGGCTGAACTGATTGTTAAGGACTTTTAGGGTTTCATAGACGAGCTAATGACGCAGATACACACCCAAACGGTGTTTATTGGCACTTCTGGGCTATGGCCTCTTTAAGTATTTATAAGTTGTTTGGTTTTCATAGCCACAGAATAAGCCGTTCATATTTACTCATGGCAAGGACCTTGCTTTACCCTGTTTGTGTACAGCAGCCAGGACAGACAAAGCATGTGTTGGGGTTTTTGAAGTACAAGCTTAACACGCAAATGAAGAACAAGATAGTCTCTGGTATGCCTAGAGACTAGAGGCCTAGTCTCTAGCCTAGAGGCTATCCAAAAGTCATTGAATGAGCAATGACTGCAAGGACGACTGAATTTGTAGTTTTCAAGAAACCTACAAGTCCACTTGTATTGAAAAGTCTTGTGTCATGTTAAATATACAGTACTGTGTGTGCAAAAGTCCCTTTATTAGAAGACATCCAGAAAATAAAGCGTGTATGCAGTTTTAAAATAATTTTCACAAAAATAACTGCTCCTCCAGATTAAAGTATTAAGTATTAAGAGTGACCTCCCCTTACACATGAACAATAGCATGACCCTAGCTCTCGTAAACCTGGAGTGGATTAATGTTACAGGTAAAACCCATGCTTTCATGTCGCAGATATCTGCTGTGAAAACTGTCTTTTGCAGCAGGTCTATTCAAGACACGCTTGAGCTTTACATACACGTGTTGAATTGTCACAGACATAAAAACAACAAGGTTGGTTGTCTTCCTGTCCTGCACATTTGTACTTTAACCTACAATATAGTATTGCTTCCTAAAAGACTCTTATCTAGTTGCTCTCTTAGGGTCTTGCTTTGAAAAAAAATCTTTTTTTTCTCCTGATTGTCGAGGAAGGTCTTTTCACGCAGTGTTAAATTGCACAGAAAATATGTTCAGACAGTTTTGTTACCTGCGGTGGATATCAGGTGAGGGTCAGTTCTTACAATGAACACTGCAATGGCTAACACTCACAGCTGAAGGTCAGAGCAGGCTTTTTTGATATCAGCCTTAGATATGGCTGTGCAGTTCCTTTGTAGATGTTATTTATTGGTGTCCAGGGAGGGTTGGGAGAAAAACTGTAGTCACTCTTGTTATTGAAGAATTTAAATATTATGACATCGAAGCAGGACACTCTATGCAGTGTTTGGAGACTGCAAATGTTTCTAGAAAAGGAAAGCTTTTCCCTGCAGGCAGTTTTTATTAGGTGGCATGCACACCAGCACTCATCCTAAAACAAGAATATGTAAACTCTCTACAATTAAAGGTACAGTGTGTACAATTTAGCAACATTTTATGTTGGAAGTGACACATTGCAGCTGACGATCCCTCACCTCAGCCTTCCCTTCCTAGTGTGCTGAAGAATCGTTGTAGCCTTTGGTGAGCATCAAAACACCAAAGATGTTTAGCTTGTCCATTGTGGGCTATCATAAACCTGGAACAAAATGGCTACCTACGTAGAGCTGGCCTAGCTTCTTCTGGGGCAATGGAAAACAACAATTCATACAATCGGGTACATGTACTGATGTACCTTAAATTTCTAAGGGACATAATTTCACCTACATTTTACACACTGGACCTTTAAAGTAACTTTAAAATAAAAAAAGTACACACACACACACACACGGTCATTTGTTGGAGCGGTGAGTCAAAAACAAAAAAGTAAGGCGTTAAAAGATGAAAAGTTCCCAAGCTCTTTTGGATTAGCAGTTCCTGGTGGACTTTCAGAGGGCTTTGTTTGCACTTGAGTTTGCTCTTCTCTTTGAATTCTGATTAGAACTTCTTTCAGGCACACATGCACAACAGAACACTGAGGATGAAGTGCAGGACATGGCTCTGTTCATTTCCTCCTCTGAGCAACTGGAGTCCATTCACAAACCGGCAGTTCCGGAAAAAGGGCTTTTGTGTCCATTTTGAGCGTTTTGGCTGCTTAGAGGCTCTGCTGCTGCCAACAATGTTCAAGGTGAATCTTGGCGCTTAAGACGAGTCTGCCAAGGTAATGGAAGTGACTTAGTGACGGCAGCAGCTTTGTCTGGGCAGCTCAGATGTGGAGCTAACACATCCTGGATTCAAGCGATAAGCTTAACCAATTATACGGCTTGTAAATGATGTTGATGGAGCTGCAGAATCAACTGAAGAGTAACAGTTAATATAAGCTCACAGTCACTATCTGTGATGTACAGGAGTTAGAGTAAATAAAAGGAACACGATGTAATGCAAGTCATTTTTTAAATAAGAAACTTTTTCACATTTGTTTATTTTGCAAGCTTATGCTGAAATCCTTTGAATCCTTTTTTTCCTCATCAACCTTACAGCCTCGCATGTTCGTGAGTATGATGTGTCAAAATTTGCATACGTAGGTCTCTTGATTACATTCTTCTCTGCAGAGACTCTTGATCTGTCAGGTCTGGTGAGGACAATCGTTGGACTGTCATGTTCAAGTCTCTTTTTTATTTGGTTTAAATTGGTTTGAGCCACTCAAGGACATCTGTGGGCGCCAAGCCATTGTGTTGTTACTGTGTGCATAGAGCCATAATCCTGGAAAGGACTGTGGGCCTGAGCTCCTGAGGTCCATTCCTTTCTCTAAGAATATTTCTATGTTAGGGCTGTTTGTTGTGTTTAGATTGAAAAGTCTCCCTGTCCTTACCTCTGATGTTGCCACCATCATAGTTCATTTGCTTGATTTTGGGCCAAAACATTTCAGTATTTTCTCTTTGAACTTGAAAATCTCTCTCTATTTATCTAGTCCTTTCACTAAGACGAGGCCGAGTTTCACTCATCTTCACACAGGTTTCTCTGTTGCGCAGTTCGACGTGAGTCATCGGGCGCCAAGTGAAGACAGATATGTTCGACTCAATTTAACACATTTTAGCATGAGGCTGTGATATAAAAATGTGAAAGACTTCAAGGACCTTTGCAGACTTCCTTAATGTACTGTAAATAAATCATTTGACTGAATAACCAATTTTGTGGGGCAGTGAAAGAGCTTTGACTCAACCTGTGCTTCATTATATGATTCAAAATGACTCTTTTATAGATCTCCCATGTCGTTAGTCCTTTAGTGTAGCTGTCATCGCCTCTAAACAAACTATTGACTTTGCTCAGCCTGGTGTTTAAAGGATAACACCATTGTCATAACATAGTATTCTCCTGGCACCCTTATTAGTTTCCATGTAGAGTAAACATGTCTTCTTCTTGACACAGTCAGAAACTACAGCTTTTGGATGAGTATGATATTGGTCTGATACTGGCCATTGTATAATATAAATAAATAAATAATAATAATCCATACAATCTGTGTGGTACACAGTACCACATGTTGTGTCCACTTGAAGCACTTTGAGTTGCATCGCTTTGCATGAAAAATATAAATTAAATGTGATTAATTGATTGATTTAGAAGTGATGTAAATGATAAGAGAAGATAGTGCTTTATTTGTCCCACAGTGGGGAAATTTACATTGTTACAGCAGCAAGACAAGCAAGAATAAATAATAAACATGCATTAGCAAAAAAGAAAATTCCAATATAAGAATATATTAACACTTAGACTATAAACAATTAAAATGTAAAAAATAGAATGTAGAACATTGTAGACAGCAAGAATATACACAGTATGGACTTGATATTTACAGCATAAATAGTATATTGATGTATATAATGTATGTATGTATATAAATAGTAAATGATGAACATTGTGTTGCTATAGGTTGGTGATAAATGCATCAGCAGTCTTATCCTCAGCTAAATAGTTTGAAAGACGTCAAAGACCGTATCGTACTGACATTTGGTATTGTAGATACTCAAGGTTGTGTTTGGTATTGGACAAAAAAGTCGGTATGGATTCATCCCTAATCATTGGTTAACCTGGTTAACCTGGTTAACACGTTCAAAAGCTCAAGGACTGCTTTTATAATTTTATCACCGCTCAGTAATAAAGCTGAGCTAAAGGTGACAAACCTCAAAGAACACTGATCTTCCGGGACTCATGTAACTGCCTGTTACTGACGTTTTCCATTTCCCAGAAAATTATAACACAGGTTCACCTTTGCAGCTGAATGCTAATCTGATTTTACCTTATGGGTTGATTTTCATTTGAAAATGAAATGGCATTGTAAAGGTCTTTCTGTTTTTGTTACTTGTAGTTGTTGAGATATAAAACCATGAATGCCATATATGTATTATATACTACAAGCAGCAAAACTGATACTAAAACTACTACAGTCTGTGTACTTGACCACAAGATCCCCCTCCTCCCAATCGATAATCTCCCCTCAGTTTTTCTTTACCCACACACGTTTGGACTTCCCAGCCAAATATACAGTATATCTTAACCTCTACCATCCATTTCCTCTCATTAGTCATTTTTTCTCTTAAATAAATTAGACATGGACATTCATTTTTAAGTATTTTAGGTAGCAGCACAAATGGAACATCACCCTGCAGACAAATAAGACAACAGAAGACAATACATGTATAGTGGATTGTACAACTACACTGTGTAGTTGTTGTTAGATTACATTCTCATGTACAGTATAGGTTACTCCCAACAAATCGCTTGTATTGACTCACTCAAAGGTGCTCTCTCGCTCTCTCTCTGAAAGCAAGTGAAGAGGTTGATTAAGCGTCTCATTGTGTCCTGGATCCAGGTATTTATAACGTTTATTCTGGCCTATTTCTGGGCCACTTATTCAGAATTGATCTATGCGGTGTTGATTGCTTTGGTCTGACTCCATTCACACAGAATGCAATCTGATATTGAGTGGATATTGTGATGGTGCACGCTGACACATGAGTAGGAAAGCAGATGAAGAAAGGAAGAGGGATTTTGCACTGCTTCTCTCTTTACTCTTTAGTGTTTTACTCACTCAGACATTGTCAAAAACACCTCTTATTTAAATCGTAAAACATATGAACAAAGAGTTACATGAACTTTAAAAATTGAGCTCTGAGATGTATACTTAACAGTATTGCCGGTAAATTGATTTTGATTTAGTGTAATGCAATAGCATGCAGTCAGCTGAAAGGTGTGCCTTATTCTCACCCTCTGTTTGATTCAATTCTGTCCCTGTCACTGTCTGTCATTACTGTCTTTGGACATGCTGATTACCTCTTCAACACTCCCCGCTCAGACTCATATATTGGTTTTCCCTGCAATAATAACCCTGCAGTGTGCAGAGGTTTTCCCACCTCATTTTACACCAGTAATTATTTTCTTGATGAAAACACATTTGCTGCACTTAAGTATTAACAAGTGTTGTGAAAGATGATAACAATCTCATGTTGAGTCCTCCCTCTAGCAGATTATGTGTTCTGATACCTCACTTTATCACAGCTCAGTAAATAAGATGAGCTTAAGGTGAACCTTGACCATTTGAACCTTTACTGTGAAATGTCAGAAGGCTATGTATGTACATTATACACCCTCAGGCAGCAGCAGCAGCAGCAGCAGCAGTGGCGGCCGCCACCGTTTTTTTCCAGCGTTTGGAGCTGCTGTTCTGACATCTATGATTTGAATAGATTTAAATGTGAAGCAAAGTCCAGGCTGCTGTTGTAGCTGTCAGAGTTGGATATTTGCATGGCCAAGATAGAACTGTTGGTTGAAATCTACAACAATCCATCAGAGTGAGCTTGTTCTTTGGTCTGACAGTGCCAGCAAGCTGAACAGTTACATGCAGTGCACAGTAGCCATGACAGATTAAGATTAATAAAACGTTACCATCAAATTCATCTTTGCCCCCTGGCGTCTAGTGTGAAGGGTATTCTATCATATGGAGATGTCACACATATACTTTTAGACAAGTTTTCCTCAAAGCTGCTCATGATGTACTCAGTAAAACCCATGACGTGGCAAAGGTCAGTGTGTGAAGAATGAAAAAATAGAACAATAATTGAATCAGGCTCTATGAGGTGGGTATTATTGTATAAAAAATTGCTGGACATGTCAATTCAGAAGGTTTGGCTTATTGTTGAATCCTGATATTCTAAATGTTACAATCCATATTTTTCTTTCTTTGTAATTCGACATCTGGTCAGACAATTTTTTTCAGTCAATCTTTTCTTTCAAAACCACTATGAATGATTTTTTGCTCAGCTCACTGGAGCATTTCTTAATTAAATGATGGTTTGAGATCGACGTATGGTCACCGGTCAATACAATGCGTCGATCTGTGAGCTGTGTTAGTATGGGATGGGATTACTGTGATGACCTGGTGTTTGCTCTGTGGGTCAGAAACCATCAGCCTTTCATAAAAGTATGTAGAGTGGTCAGAGGTGAAGAATTAAACTTCTCAGTCACTGATTTTCTTAGTTTGTTGTAATTATGCTGTGTTGTTTAAGATCCTACTTAAAAATTACAGATACTTTGAGGATTTCAGATTTGGTTAGTGTTATGAGTCACCAGGTACACCATGAGACTCACTCTCTCCTCTCTCTTCTTCTTTTTCTTCTTCTACTCCCTTCCTTTTACTTCAAACGCCAACCCAGCCCAGTTGCCATGACAATCCAACCCATGCAGCTTGTTTTTTGATGCTGCAAAGACCTCAAAACCCTCCCGCTGCTGTCATTTGACTGCCATCGCTGTTCCAAGCCAGGTGGCAGCTTTCCTCACAGAGCCATTTAAAAAAAAAAAGGGCATTCATCCAAAAGACTTTGAAGTCCCACTGTAGACAAGCTCTTAATAAGAGGAAATGCTTCCTTCCTCATTCATCCCAGGCTTTGACTGCAGCCCCATGTTGTTCATCAGGCTGTTGCTTAACAATCCTGAGTCCAATTAATTTCTTCTCCAAATAAATATAGTTTGAGGTTTTGCAGTTTGGTTTGTTTGAAACCAGAGACCACATTTGAGTGAGATGAGAAGAAGTGAAGGGTTGGTGAGCTGGACATGTGAGCCGATAGTGTTACTGAAAGAGGTTGTACTCACTCACAAGTTTAATACAGGTTCATGTTCACAGTCACATGTCAGAGTAGTGTGGAGTAGCAGATATTCCTGTTCAATAACCTTACAGTACTTGTCTTGGTATTGCTTAAATTGAAACAATAATTCAATTCCTCTTCCTTTGGATCCAAACATAATAATCCTTACATAGTAGCAAAGAAACCAAGATGAAGTATGTATGAAACGTCCTGTTTCACACCGGGTATTGATTCAGAGGCTGCACACAGAAAGATATACTTTTGTAAAGCAATTAGATTTCTCTTAAATTGTCGGTCTCTGACCGTGAAGCGCAGGTCAGGAGGTCACTTAGTAATAAAGTTTTCTCATTCCCTCTCCTTTCTCTTTTATCATCTCAGTCAGTGACCACAGACAAAGTGTTAAAAGACGATTGAAAATCTGAACAGAATGTTTTCAATTATGACTCTCTCTTGTAAAGAACGGTGTAAAATTGACAAAAGCATTGTTAACTTTGATGGCACAAAACCTCCGCACCTGCAACAGTCACACCGACACCAGCAGCAGTCTGTTTATCCACTGAGAGGTCAATGTCACTTTGTGAAACATCTTTTTGGTCATGACGTCACGCAATAATAATGTTTATAATACTCGTATTCATATTCAAAGGGTCTGAATTCTAAGTATAATGATAAAATAGGTTTAAATGTGCATTTAGATCTACATAATTAACAAGGTGATCAGTTTCTTGTCCACTTTAAATAACAGAAAATCACGTGAGACGTAACATCTCAGGCTTTGAGTCAAGATGAAAATGCACAGCCTCTCCAGGAACATTTCCTCAGTATCATGCTTATTCGTCCTCATAGCACACACAGCATTAATTTTTTAACCCTGTTAATATATAAAGAGATGTCATTTATGTCTCCTGCCTCTCTCTCTCTCTTCATGAGAACTAATGCTTCAAACTGGGTTTTTCCATATTCACTAAAAAGGCCATGTTAACTTTTATGTCATTTATTTTTGCTGGAGGAATTAGGACGGTGGATGGCTTGCACTCAACTCCCATTTGCTGATAAGGCAATTATAGTCCTTTTTGCTTTCAAACAATTTCCTGTGCTTCAGACACATAAACAGAATGACCAATTGTCAAGAAAGTGACTGGAGACAAGAGGTTTTAACTCCATTCCAGAGAGACAGATGTAGATAGTTAGTTTGGACGATCACAGAGGGCAAAGAGTACATTTTTTTTCTGTTTGAGTGTCATGTTAATCATTTACAGCTACAAGCTTGTAACAGCAGGCTATATATATCGTCTCTTCACTCTCAGAAACACTCAATTATACTTGTTTCACGTTTAGACTTTGCATTATTGATCGCTTTGATGCAGACTAATCGAAATAATTACATTAAATGTGCTTCTGATATTTAAGAGGGCTGTAATTCCCACCAGCCGGGGGTTTCTGGGTTTTCATGCCACCCTGCTGCTTCTCATTTTAAGCTGAATTCCTTTGTACTCTGCAGCAATTATCTTGCTGCTGTCTCTCCATTTCCAAGTGTTCGTGTCAGAAAGCGTATTAACGACGCGCAGAGGGACTCATTTTGGTCTTTATTGCAGGTTATTAACATCTCTACATACACAGAGTGAGTGAAAGTTGTTGAGGAAAAAAAAATCTAAGAAATCTTAGCCAAAGATTAAGTGCAAGAAGGAACATTTCTCTTAGCAGAGAGCTTTTCAAACCACAACCCTCTGACAGACTTGATTAGGCTCAGTAAATGCTTTACCCAGGCTTTTAATCCAATATCACAGTGTTTTGAGTATCTGGCAGATGTGACCTCAATGTTTTTCACTGATAAATATAGTGTTGAAGTGAATTCAGTTTTCAAGTTTTCTGCCAAGCAGTCACCCTGTTGTCCGTCACTGGATCTCACTCAAACTCCCCTCTTCCTCTTGCTGTTCCATTTCCACTTGAGCAACTAAGTGTGTCACATATGTGGGTCAGTCGACTTTCTTTAAAGTCAATTCAGTTTGGTGGAATGATAAGAAAAATTTAAGCAGCTTGAAGGTGCTCTGGGCCAAGGCAAGAGGCATAGCAGTCTGCCATACTTAAAATACCAGAGAGAGAGAGAGAGCGAGAGAGAGTTACATGATGGGAGAGAGAGCTTATTAGAAAACAGGAAGACATGGAGAATAACGCTTTTAATCAGTGCATTAGCAGAAACTTGAGGCTAGGGTTGTTGTGAAAGCTTTTTGCCATGTTTCTCCTCATTGTCCTTTGCTCTCATATCTGCGGCTTTGTGCTCTAATTTCTATCAAATGCTTTTAGGAACCATAGCAAAAACACATAATTGCCAGTGGTTTCTTTGACAGGAAA